>NC_090655.1:155031218-155281218 GCF_040937935.1 Hyperolius riggenbachi
GTGCGGACCATTCCTTTTGTTGCATATGGTCTTTGGATTCAGTGTCCAGGTATTAGCATGGTTCTTTACTGGGAGTGAGCGGTTTCCTTGCTATCTACATAAGAAATCGTGAACACAATCCCACAGCGAAACTCATCCTAACGTGATAACTGCATCACAACGCCTGCTGTATAAATAGCAAAAATTGTGGTCACAATACAGTGCACTTGCGTCTTGCGATCATAATTTTCAGTGTTAAAGGTCCAAAATCCGTCTGACAAACACAATGTGGGGTGATTACTAAACAGAAGAGACAATTTTGCAGTCTGACAGGGAGAGAGAGAACAGCAACTGGCTTCTGATCAGTACCAAGACTAGAAACTCAAGCTGTCTAGTGACTACTGAATTACTGGTGGCATTGGTGCAAGATGCTAGTGAAGTCAATTATACATTGTGTCAGAATTAATTATCCATGAGCAAGACGTACTGTATATTATATGTAACTATGTGTGGTCTCTTGGAGGTTAATCAGGAGCAGTTTATCTTTTTACTTGGAAGTTGCCCAAAATATATTTTATTGATAAGGTGGAGAAAGTAACATTGTTGATTCACAACATTTCTCATGAATTAACAGCACATTCAGAGTATCTCACAATCTAATCTCTGCCATAGCTATATGGCCATACCATATAAATTATGAAGAAAAAAACAAACATGCAGATGGATGGAGAGCATGCACATGAATGGGGAACTTACAAACAAATAGTGTCCTCAAATTCAGACTCTAGTGTTGTTGAACTAAGATTGAGGTACTTAAGAAGAATGATTTAAATATTCCCCAAGTTCTTCAAACTACTGAAAATGGCCTTATGCCACCACTGCACAGACATAGTTACATAGTTACATAGTTATTTTGGTTGAAAAAAGACATACGTCCATCGAGTTCAACCAGTATAAAGTACAACACCAGCCTGCTCCCTCACATATCCCTGTTGATCCAGAGGAAGGCGAAAAAACCCTTACAAGGCATGGTCCAATTAGCCCCTAAAGGGAAAAATTCCTTCCCGACTCCAGATGGCAATCAGATAAAATCCCTGGATCAACATCATTAGGCATTACCTAGTAATTGTAGCCATGGATGTCTTTCAACGCAAGGAAAGCATCTAAGCCCCCTTTAAATGCAGGTATAGAGTTTGCCATAACGACTTCCTGTGGCAATGCATTCCACATCTTAATCACTCTTACTGTAAAGAACCCTTTCCTAAATAAATGGCTAAAACGTTTTTCCTCCATGCGCAGATCATGTCCTCTAGTCCTTTGAGAAGGCCTAGGGACAAAAAGCTCATCCGCCAAGGTATTATATTGCCCTCTGATGTATTTATACATGTTAATTAGATCCCCTCTAAGGCGTCTTTTCTCTAGACTAAATAAACCCAGTTTATCTAACCTTTCTTGATAAGTGAGACCTTCCATCCCACGCATCAATTTTGTTGCTCGTCTCTGCACCTGCTCTAAAACTGCAATATCTTTTTTGTAATGTGGTGCCCAGAACTGAATTCCATATTCCAGATGTGGCCTTACTAGAGAGTTAAACAGGGGCAATATTATGCTAGCATCTCGAGTTTTTATTTCCCTTTTAATGCATCCCAAAATTTTGTTAGCTTTAGCTGCAGCTGCTTGGCATTGAGTACGATTATTTAACTTGTTGTCAATGAGTACTCCTAAGTCCTTCTCCAAGTTTGATGTCCCCAACTGTATCCCATTTATTTTGTATGGTGCTAGACCATTCGTACGTCCAAAATGCATGACCTTACATTTGTCAACATTGAATTTCATCTGCCATGTATGTGCCCATATAGCCATCCTATCCAGATCCTGTTGCAATATGACACTATCTTCCTGAGAGTTAATGATTCTGCACAATTTTGTATCATCTGCAAAAATAGCAACATTGCTCACTACTGCATCTACTAGGTCATTAATAAATAAATTGAAGAGCACTGGACCCAGAACAGACCCCTGTGGGACCCCACTGCTAACAGTCTCCCATTTTGAGTATGATCCATTGACCACAACTCTTTGTTTTCTGTCCATTAGCCAGTTCCCTATCCATGAACACAGACTCTTCCCCAGTCCTTGCATTCTCAACTTTTGCACCAGACTTTTGTGGGGAACAGTGTCGAAGGCCTTTGCAAAGTCCAAGTATATCACATCTACAGCATTCCCAATATCCATATTAGCATTCACTACCTCATAAAAGCTGAGCATGTTAGTCAAACAGGACCTGTCTTTAGTAAACCCATGTTGATGCTGAGAAATAAGATTATTTTCTACTATGAAGTCATGTATAGTATCTCTTAGTAACCCCTCAAATAGTTTGCATACAACTGATGTTAAACTTACAGGTCTATAATTTCCTGGATCAGATTTTTTGCCCTTCTTAAATAATGGGAAAACGTGGGCTGTACGCCAATCCACTGGGACTCTGCCAGTTGCAAGAGAGTCACAAAAGATAAGATAAAGGGGTTTATCTATAACTGAACTTAATTCCCTTAGGACCCGAGGATGCATGCCATCCGGGCCAGGTGCCTTGTCTATTTTTAATTTATTTAGTCTTGCCTTCACTTCTTCCTGCGTTAAGTATTTAATATTACAGTTAGAAGATTGAGACTCTTCCGCCTCTGTAGTTTGCAACAGTGCTGTTTCTTTTGTGAAGACAGAAGCAAAGAAAGCATTTAATAACTCTGCCTTACCTTGGTCATCCACCATTGAGTTCCCATCCTCATCCTTTAGGAGTCCTATACAGTCAACCTTTCTTTTTTTAGAGTTAATGTACTTGTAAAACTTTTTTGGGTTAGATTTGATATCCTTAGCGATTTGTTTTTCAGCTTCAATCTTTGCCTGCCTAATTTCTTTTTTACAATTTTTATTGCACTCCTTATAATTGCTTAGTGCAGCCTCGGTCCCCTCCTGTTTTAAGACCTTATAGGCATTCTTTTTCCTCTTCATTTTATCTTTAACCTTTCTATTCATCCATAGAGGCCTTTTTTTATTCCTAGACATTTTGTTTCCATATGGGATATACATACTAGACATCCCCTCACCCCAACCTCATCTCTGTTTTCAAAGAGCACCATGATTCTTAGACGTGTGATGGCATTTGCATAGTATTTATGACTTCTAGGTGCTGTGTTTGCTCTCTAGAACACAAAACAAACCATCAGGGCTGGAACCCACAGGAGCGCTTTTGGCAGCGTTTTGGCAGCACTGCGATACGCTAGCAGTTTGCCAAAACGCTGGGCTAATGTTAATGGATGGGGCAACTTCCACAGGAGCGTTTGCGTTTCCCAGAAACGCAAACGCAGGACCTGCAGCATTTTGGGAGCGTTAGCGCTTCAATGTAAAGTATTGAAACGCTAGCAGAAACGCTCAGCAAAACCTAAACTGAGCGGTTTTGCTAGCGTTTTGCGGTTCAGCACACTGTAACAAAATGAAAAATAATTCACAGGACCAATTAGGATAAAAACACAAAACGCAAAACGCTACGCACCCGCTGGGCAAAAAAATACAATGTTGCAAAACACAACCAAAAACGCGCATGAATCCTCTTGCAAACCGCTCAGACAAAACGCTAGCGGTTGCATTTTGCGTTTGCTGATTTCAGTGGGTTCCAGGCCTCAGAATGTATCCCCATTGACTTTCTTGCTGTTCAGAATCAGGACTTAACAAAATCACTGACACTTGGGACTCTTTGTCCAAACTGCTCTTGACCCAAACTGAGGCACATTTGGTCAATACTAATGAATAAAAGAGTATACATATGCTTGTAATATAACTGGGAAAAAATGAAATAAGTAAAAACACTTTGTGCCCATCTTATACATCCATAATCTGATGTAAATAGGGCTATGACATATTTAACCATACTTCTTTTACCTAACAGGATTTTCTCCATCTATACATATGAATTATCAGCCTCACTTAAGCATCCAGCAATAAGGCGTACAGTATGCCTAACCGTTAACAACCATTGCTCAGGAGCTGACATGTTCCAAATTATTCTTTGCATGGCTGTTCTACCGTTTAGCACTGCAAAGTCATCCAGGATTCTGTTACAGTCCCTTGTGAGTAAACATGCAACAGCCAGATAAGAGGAAAGGGTCTCAATTTCCATTCATAATGTCCTCATCATACTATCGACAGCAGTAGCAAAGGTATTAAATAAAAATAACTATGCCAGCTAACACCTTAGCAGCCTCAGGGCATAGCTTTGCTTCACCTTGCAATGAATAGCAGTCCCCTCTGGCAAGAGAGGGATATGAAAAGTTGTTCAATAAAGGGCAGTCTAATAATAAGTAACTGAAAAAAAACACATCTTCTTACAAACATACGGTTAGTATGAAATCAATTTTTCACACTGTGAAGATTATAAATAATTTTTCCGTGCATATAAAATAATAAAGAAGCTTAGATATCACTAAAATATATGAAAAATGAAAATGCATTGTTGCTACATGGTACTGAGAGATGGGCCACAGTATAAAGTAAACCTTTCTCTCTCCTATGGGCAATGAGGTTGAAATACGTTTTGCCCTTATAGACCTATGGGGATAGTGTTCCCACTCTTAATCCCAAACCACAGTGACCTTTTCTAGATACAGAGATCTAAAGAGAAATGGTGCCATCATTCCACAGAACATTTTTCTTTTATCATGCTCTAAAGAGAAATAGTACCATCATTGCACAGAGCAGTTTTCTTTTATCATGATAAAAATAAAGACTTTTATTAGTACCCTACATGATCAACTCTAATATGGTCAGTCAAACAGTTGTGCGTCAACCTGCCATGAGGACTATGTACACTGCCAAGATTTTTGTTGTTTAGGACAATGATTCAGGACTGTCAGGTGAAAATATAGTAGGAGTATGCGGTCGCCACAGCGCTGCTGAGAACACCATGAGTGAACTGCTTAAATATTACATGTATGTCAAGTATTGGCTACATGGTTTGAGGAAGATAACCAAATGCTTAATCTTTGGGACACAAGTTCAGGTGAAATTTTGATATCTGCAATAAGTGGAAAGGTCACACAATGCTTCTCCTACCTAATTCTACATGATCACCATGACCAGAGGTGCTAATTTTGCACTTTCAGCAGCTTCATAACCAGTTGGCCATTAGGAGCTTAACCACTTGCCGACCGCCCACTACCCATGGGCGGCGGCAAAGTGGCACCCCTAGGACAGCGTAACGCCGATCGTCGGTGGCAAGGATGCGCGTGCATGCATCCGCTGGCATTAGGCTCCGCTCACCCGCGACGTCAACCCGCCAGCCAATTAGCAGCGCTATCGGGTTGCCAACCCCCGATCTGTCGCATACAAAGTGCATAATACGCTTTGTTAAGCTAACAAAGTGTATTATACAGGCTGCCTCCTGCCCCGGTGGTCCCAGTGATCGAAGGACCACCAGGGCAGGAGGCAGCCCTTCTAGTAAGCACATAAGCACACTGATCCTGCTCCCCCTGCCCCCAATCGCCCACAGCACCCCTCAGACCCCCCCCCCCCCCTGATCACCCCATCAGACCACTGTTTGCACCCAATCACTCCCCTAATCACCCATCAATCACTCCCTGTCACTATCTGTCAACGTTATATTTTAGATTAGGTCCTAAACTGCCCCCTGGGAGCTCCTGATCACCCCCCCCACACACACACACACCCTCAGATCCTTCCCAACCACCCCCCCATGTACTGTATACATCTATTCTCCCCGTAATCACCCATTGATCACCTGTCAATCACCCATCAATCACCCACTGATCACCACCTGTCACTGACACCCATCAGATCAGACCCTAATCTGCCCCTTGCGGGCACCAAATTACCTGCCCACACCCTCAGATCGCCCTCAGACCCCCCTGATCACCTCGCCAGTGCATTACTTGCATCTATTCTCCCCTCTAATCACACCCTGATCACCTATCAATCACCCCGTCACCCTGTCACTGCTACCCATCAGACCAGACATTAATCTGCCCCTTGCGGGCACCCAAACACCTGCCCACACCCTCAGATCCCCCTCTGATCACCTCCCCAGTGCATTATTTTCATCTGTTCTCCCCTCTAATCACCCATCAATCACCCCATCACCACCTGTCACTGCTACCCATCATACCCCTAACTCGCCATACTCCTAACGGAATACCTTGGGGTGTCTTCTTTCTAAAATGGGGTCACTTGTGGGGTTCCTAAACTGCCCTGGCATTTTAGGGGCCCTAAACCGTGAGGAGTAGTCTGGAAACCAAATGCCTCAAAATGACCTGTGAAATCCTAAAGGTATAAAAACACACGGTTGGTTCACACGATGGCCAGGGGCCCCGGACCTCTCTCACTGGCCGGGGCCCCAAGGCCAACACGTGATACCTGGAGGGGAGTGCAGGTGGGCCTGGACCTCTCACACTCAGGCTCTGGACCTCTCACATCCAGAAAACCCACCAACACTGCCTCCATACTGAATGCTAAATTCAACACACACAAGCAATAGAACACAGCAGTACATGTGTTCTATTGCTTGTGTGTGTTGAATTTAGCATTCAGTATGGATGCAGTGTTGGTGGGTTTTCTGGATGTGAGAGGTCCAGAGCCTGAGTGTGAGAGGTCCAGGCCCACCTGCACTCCCCTCCAGGTATCACGTGTTGGCCTTGGGGCCACGGCCAGTGAGAGAGGTCCGGGGCCCCTGGCCATCGTGTGAACGAATCGTGTGTTTTTAAACGTTTTCTTTCAGCTCTAGGACATGGCGGACAGGTGAGCGGTTAGGGAGGGACCCCTGTGGGAGGGATGCCTGCACGGGGCGGTCCTGCTAGCGACGCAATCTTGCGATGGCGTCCAACTGAAGCCTCCCACCTGAATGCTAATGGCTGCTAGATGTGGTATGGCAGGTAAAGGGTGTATGACAGTGCATCCTGATTGGCTGACGAGCACCTGCTGACCAATTTCAAATGTAGCTGGATGCATGTACTGCTGTGTTCTATTGCTTGTGTGTGTTGAATTTAGAATTCAGTATGGAGGCAGTGTTGGTGGGTTTTCTGGATGTAAGAGGTCCAGAGCCTGGGTGTGAGAGGTCCAGGCCCACCTGCACTCCCCTCCAGGTATCACGTGTTGGCCTTGGGGCCCCGGCCAGTGAGAGAGGTCCGGGGCCCCTGGCCATCGTGTGAACCAATCGTGTGTTTTTAAACGTTTTCTTTCAGCTCTAGGACATGGCGGACAGGTGAGCGGTTAGGTAGGGACCCCTGTGGGAGGGATGCCTGCACGGGGCGGTCCTGCTAGCGACGCAATCTTGCGATGGCGTCCAACTAAACCCTCCCACCTGAATGCTAATGGCTGCTAGATGTGGTATGGCAGGTAAAGGGTGTATGACAGTGCATCCTGATTGGCTGACGAGCACCTGCTGACCAATTTCAAATGTAGCTGGACAGGGCCAGTTTAAGCAACAATGGGGCCCTAGGGCAAAATAAGCCTGCCCCCCCCCCCCCCCCCAACATATACTCCGGAACAAAAATTGGCATTAGGGGACCTTTTTTGCAGCTGGTATAGTCAGGGTGTGAAGTCCCAATCGGTCAGAGCTCCACATTCTGGCTATCCCAGCCTGCATGGGTGACAAGGGGTTAAAAAGTTTCAGGAGGGGAATTTTTTTTTTTTTTTTAAATTCCCACACTCTAAACATAAAAAAAAAATTGGGGAAAATAGGAAAAAATGCCAGGGATCTTCATACAGCCATATTGCGGCTATATAGCGATCCCTGGCCAAAGCAATGCGGCTGCGTATGGACCCCCTGGAAACCCCGTCAGGAAATGTATTGCGCTTTCGTTTGATACATGTAAAATTACACTACCGTTGGGTTTGCTACTTAAAGTGACATTTACCGCATTTAAAACTATACTTTTTTCCTTCTAAACTTTAAAATAGATTTTCTCAAAAACTATAAGGTCTTTTTGAAAAATTGTTTTTTCCTCTTATTCCTAATGATCTCCTTAACATATCCTGCAAATTTAGGGTTTTATAGCATTTAAGGTGGATTTGCTATTAACCATTAAAGTCGGCAGGTTTGTAAATGTGTTTTTTTTCCTTGAAAACTTTAAAATCGATTTTCTCAAAAACTATAAGGCCGATTTGAAAAATTTGTTTTTCCTCTTGTAGCCACTGGGGGCCCCTACAAGCTCTGGGGCCCTGGGGCAGCTGCCTCCTTTGCCTTAATGGTAGCGCCGGCCCTGTAGCTGGATGCATGTACTGCTGTGTTCTATTGCTTGTGTGTGTTGAAATCCTAAAGGTACTCATAGGACGTTGTGCCCCTTAGCGCACCTAGGCTGCAAAAAAATGTCACACATGTGGTATCGCTGTACTCAGGAGAAGTTGTAAAAATACACCCTAAAACACATTATACTTATACCCATGCTGGGTGGGAGAAATATCTCTGTAAATGGACAATTGTGTGTAAAAAAAAAAATCAAAAAATTGTCATTTACAGAGATATTTCTCCCATCCAGCATGGGTATGTGTAAAAATACACCCCAAAACACATTATACTACCTCTCCTAAATACGGTGATACCACTAGAGATGTAGCGAACGGTTCGCCGGTGAACTTCGGTGGTTTGCGAACTTTTGCGGAAGTTCGATTCGCCCATAATGCACTATAAGGGTCAACTTTGACCCTCTGCATCACAGTCAGCAGGCACATTGTAGCCAATCAGGCTACACTCAGCCCCCCCCCCCTTATATAAGGCAGGCTTGCCGGCCATTACACTCACTCGTCTGCCTGCTATTAGACAGACTAGGGCGAGCTGCTGCAGAATTGTTCTCCCAGGGAAAGATTAGTTAGGCTCTTGGCTTCCTAGGTTGCTCCTGGCTGATTATTATTGCTTTAATAACACCTCTCAACAGCTCTTTTCAGAGCTAATCCTGTTGTTTGAATTTTTTTTTCTGTGTGTCAAACTGACACTTTTGTTGCATACACAGCCTTGCTAAGTCATACTGTGTGTGCCACTGCCAGCAGCCCAGCACATTCAGTGACTACCTGTGTGTGTGACAGGGAGCTGCACATTGTACTACCCAATACTGCATATACCCAGTACCTGTTGTGTTTAGTTAACCCACCTCATCACTGCATATACCTACCTTTGTGCTGAGTGAACCCACTTCACTGCATCTAACTACCTTTTGTGTTGAGTGAACCCAGCTCACTGCATATAACTACCTTT
This sequence comes from Hyperolius riggenbachi, assembly GCF_040937935.1. Classification (NCBI taxonomy): domain Eukaryota; kingdom Metazoa; phylum Chordata; class Amphibia; order Anura; family Hyperoliidae; genus Hyperolius; species Hyperolius riggenbachi. The sequence goes on from NC_090655.1 coordinate 155,040,454, forward strand.
ACTGTTCAGTGAACCCACCTCACTGCATATACCTACCTTTGTGCTGAGTGAACCCACCTCACTGCATCTCACTACCTTTTGTGTTGAGTGAACCCAGCTCACTGCATATAACAACCTTTACTGTTGAGTGAACCCACCTCACTGCATATAAGTACCTTTACTGTTCAGTGAACCAACCTCACTGCATCTAACTACCTTTACTGTTGAGTGAACCCAGCTCACTGCATATAACTACCTTTACTGTTCAGTGAACCAACCTCACTGCATATAACTACCTTTACTGTTCAGTGAACCCACCTCACTGCATCTAACTACCTTTTGTGTTGAGTGAACTCACCTCACCGCATCTAACCACCTTTACTGTTGAGTGAACCCAGCTCACTGCATATAACCATATAACTACCGTTACTGTTCAGTGAACCCACCTCACTGCATACAACTAATTTTACTGTTCAGTGAACCCACCTCACTGCATCTAACTACCTTTTGTGTTGAGTGAACTCACCTCACTGCATCTAACTACCTTTACTGTTGAGTGAACCCAGCTCAGTGCATATAACTACCTTTACTGTTCAGTGAACCCACCTCACTGCATCTAACTACCTTTACTGTTGAGTGAACCCAGCTCACTGCATATAACTACCTTTTGTGTTGAGTGAACTCACCTCACTGCATATAACTACCTTTACTGTTCAGTGAACCCACCTCGCTGCATCTAACTACCTTTACTGTTCAGTGAAACCACCTCGCTGCATCTAACTACCTTTACTGTTCAGTGAACCCACCTCACTGCATCTAACTACCTGTACTGTTCAGTGAACCCACCTCACTGCATATAACTACCTGTACTGTTCAGTGAACCCACCTCACTGCATTTAACTACCTTTTGTGTTGAGTGAACTCAGCTCACTGCATCTAACTACCTTCACTGTTGTGTGAACCCAGCATCCTACCTTTACTGTTAGTAGTTGCTGGATAGTGTAATGGTTAAGGGCTCTGCCCCTGAAACAGGAGACATGGGTTCGAATCTCGGCTCTGCCTATTCAGTAAGCCACCTATTCAGTAAGAGATCTTGGGCAAGTCTCCCTAACACTGCAACTGCCTATAGAGCACATCCTAGTGGCTGCAGCTCTGGCGCTTTGAGTCCGCCAGAAGAAAAGCGCAATATAAATGCTCTGTGTTTGTTTGTTTTTGTTTTTACTGTTCAGTGAACCCACCTCACTGCATATAACTACCTTTACTGTTCAGTGAACCCAGCTCACTGCATATAACTACCTTTACTGTTCAGTGAACCCACCTCACTGCATATAACTACCTTTTGTGTTGAGTGAACTCACCTCACTGCATGTAACTACCCTTACTGTTGAGTGAACCCAGCTTACTGCATATAACTACCTTTACTGTTTAGTGAACCCACCTCACTGCATATACCTAGCATCCCTCCAAGATGGTCAAAATGGACAAAGCAGGTAGAGGAAGAGGTAGAGGCAGACCCAGAGGAAGGCCACCTGGCAGGTCTGTGCGAGGTGGTGTTGCTGTGATTTCATGCGGCCCTGGCCCAAAGTACAGTGCTCAGAAGAAGGCACGTGCCATCACTTCCCAAGATTGTCAGGACGTGCTTGACTATTTAACACAGAACACCTCTTCTCCCGCAGCCACCAGCGCTAGTACAAGCACCACATCCGCTGCATTTGACACTTCGCAGGAGTTATTTGGTGGTGGTGAAATCACTGATTCACAGCCACTACTGCAACAACAAGATTAAGGCGCAGGTACACCACCTCATACGTCTGAGTTAGGTGGCGATAGTATGGACGTAACGTGTGAGGAGGGGGATGATGAACCACCTGATGTTGGTGCAGTTGTGGAGGTGTCTGAGGAAAGAGAAAGCTGGGTAGGAGGATTATGATGACGATTATACGGATGCGACATCTGTTTCCAATAGAGGAGATGACCAGGGGGACAGTTCAGAGGGGGAGTCAGAGAGGAGTAGGAGGAGACGAGTCCATGAAAGAAGCAGAGGGAGCTCTTCCTCAGAAACAGCTGGGGGCAGTGTCCGGCGCCAGCTATGGACAGCTAGCCAACATGCCCTTCAACGTCAGCTGCTGATGCCACCGTAGCACCATCACCCCAGGGGGGCTCAGCGGTTTGGAAATGTTTTAACATGTGTGTCTCAGATTGGAGCAAAGCCATCTGTTGTCTCTGCCAGCAAAAATTGAGCCGTGGAAAGGCCAACTCTCATGTAGGGACAAGTGTCTTATGAAGGCACCTGGAAAAAAGGCACAAACAGCTATGGCAAGAACACCTGAGGAAAAGCAGCACCCAAAAGACAAGCCACCCTCCTTCTCCTCTTCCTCCTTCAGGTGCTTCATCTTCTTCAGCCACTTTCTCCCTTGCACCTTCACAGCCACCCTCCTCCACACCGACTCTGCCCTTGAGCGGTTCCTTCTCCTCTGCCCACAGCAGTAGCCAGGTGTCCGTGAAGGAAGTATTTGAGCGTAAGAAGCAAATGTCTGCCAGTCACCCTTTTTCCCGGAGTCTGACAGCTGGCGTGGCGGAACTATTAGCTCACCAGCTATTACCATACAAGCAGGTGGAGTCAGAGGCTTTCCGTAAATTTGTGGCCATTGGGACACCACAGTGGAAGATACCAGGCCGAAATTATTTTTCACAAAAGGCCATACCCAAACTGTACCATGCAGTTGAGAGGCAAGTGGTGTCATCTATTGCGAAGAGCGTTGGGTCAAGGGCAGGGCCGGGCCGAGGCATAGGCTGGAGAGGCTCCAGCCTCAGGGCGCAGTGTAGGAGGGGGCGCACAATTTATTCAGCTGTCATTCCTAATTGTGTTTGAAGCAGAAAGAAATAACAAAAGGGGATACATGGCAGTGACTGCAAGCCAGATAGCTAGATATTAAGGTGTTGGGGAGGTTGTGGGCCCTGTGGCACCTCTTAGTCTAATAGCAATCAGTGTGTGACGGCTGGGGTGGCAGGGATGGAGGGGCGCACTTTGGTGTCTCAGCCTTGGGTGCTGGAGGACCTTGTCCCGCCTCTGGTCAAGGGTCCACCTGACCATGGATGCCTGGTCTGCCAAACACGGGCAGGGCCGCTACATTACGTACACAGCCCATTGGGTCAACCTGGTGACCGATGGCAGCAAGCAGGGAGTACGTGGCTGCGCAGCGGACCGACTTGTCACACCTCCACGGCTTGCAGGCAGGCCTCCTGCCACCTCCTCTCCGCCTGCTACATCCTCTTTGCTGTCGTCATCCTCCTCCTCGGCTGGTGCCGCGATCTCCTCTCCAGCTACACAGCCCCCGCACTCCAGGGCCTATGCTGCATTCCAGTTACGACGGTGTCACCCCATCTTAGACACGTCTTGCCTCAAAGCGGAGAGTCACACTGGAGCAGCTCTCCTGGCTGCTCTTAACAAACAGGTGCAGCAATGGCTGACCTCGCACCAGCTGGAGATCGGCAACGTGGTGTGTGACAATGGCAGCAATCTCATTTCCGCATTGAATTTGGGAAGGCTGACACATGTACCCTGCATGGCACATGTGCTGAATCTGGTCGTGCAAAGATTTGTGTCAAAGTACCCAGGCTTAGAGGACATCCTGAAGCAGGCCAGGAAGTTGTGTGGGCATTTCAGGCGGTCTTACACGGCCACGGCACGCTTGGCCGACATTCAGCGGAGAAACAACTTGCCGGTGAGACGCCTCATTTGCGATAGCCCGACTCGCTGGAATTCCACCCTGCTCATGTTCTCTCGCCTGCTAGACCAGGAGAAAGCCGTCACCCAGTACCTGTACAATTACAGTAGAAGGACACAATCTGGGAAGATTCGGATGTTGTGGCCCAACAACTGGACACTTATGCGAAATGCATGCAGGATCATGCAGCCCTTTAAGGAGGTGACCAAACTGGTCGACTTGATCCCCTACGCTTACTTCCTGAAGCGTGCCGTGCATAGAGTGGTGGATGAAGCTGTGGAGGAGCGTGAACGAGAACAGTTTCGGCACGAGGAGTCATGGGACCAATTTTCATCCGAACCAAATGTTTCCTCAACACCTGCGGCAGCACAGAGGGGGGAGGAGGGGGATGAAGAGGAGTCGCGTGGGGAAGGAGAGGAGTCAGACTCGGATGATGATGAGGAAGGTGTTTCTGTGGAGGAGGAAGAGGCGGCGGAAGAACAACCGCAGCAGTCGTCACAGCGGGCTTCTGCTGCTCCACATTCCCGTGGTATTGTTCGTGGCTGGGGGGAGGAAGAGGAGTTGCGTGCCATCACTGAGAAAGAGCAAGAGGAGATGGAGAGTATGTCTGCATCCAGCCTCTTTCTTGTTGTCCAGCCTTGTCCAACTCAAGGGGAATGAGCTGTACTGAGCGGCCACGCTACTAGACCCTCGGTACAGGCACAAAGTGGCGGACCTGTTACCAACTCAACAAAAGGCGGAAAGGATGCAGCACTTGCAGAACAAGCTGGCAATGATGCTTTACAATGCGTTTAAGGGTGGTGTGACAGCACAATGCAATCAAGGTACCACTGGCAGTAATCCTCCTCCTCCCAAGTCCACGCAGGCAAGGACAGGACACTCCAGCGATCTCAGGGTGATGTCGGACATGCGGACATTCTTTAGTCCAACACCTCGCCATAGCTCTTCCGGATCCACCAATACCTGGACCGGCAGGTAGCCGACTACCTGGCCTTGAGTGTGGATGTAGACACTGCGAGCAGCGACGATGAACCCTTGAACTACTGGTTGCGCATGCTTGACCTGTGGCCAGAGCTGTTCCAATTTGCCATCCAACTTCTCTCTTGCCCTGCCGCCACCGTCCTGTCAGAAAGGACCTTCAGTGCAGCTGGAGGCATTGTCACTGAGAAGAGAAGTCGCCTAAGTCACGACAGTGTTCAGTACCTGACCTTTATCAAAATGAATGAGGCATGGATCCCAGAGGGCTACTGCACGACCGAAGACTAAGTCAGTCCCCACACACAGCATCTCTGCCTGCAGGCCGCTTTGCCTTCTCTGCCACCACCAACAGGGTCCAGGACTCTAGGCGGATTCCTGAATTTTTTCAAATTTTTATACTAATTTTTCTGGTGCGTGTACATGGCTGCCTAATTTTTCTGGCTGCACTGCGGGCGGCTGCAACAACAAAACAAAAGGCATGTACATGTGCCCATCCCCCTTCGTGATCATTACTTTGCCGGTAATGATCACAAAGGGGCTTGCATATCACAATGAAGCAATGACCGCCGGCTATATGAGTGTCTCGGGTGGGGGTGGCACACCAAAGATAATAAGGCTGTTGCTTCATTGTGGTCAGACCAAATTTCATCAGCTGGACAGTCACTGTTGTTCTATCATTGAGCTACCACAGCCCGGCGACCATATGGCCTGGAAAACCGCCACAGCTTGCACTCTGGCCATGTTGCGCACCAGTCCAGCATGGCCGTCACTACGCAAACAGCTGTTTGCGGTGCGTTACACAGTGAGTTTGGTGTGTCAGTGTGAAGCAGTACTCTAATTACACTCCCTGATTGATGTATACACATGCAAGATGTTTGAAAGCACTTTAGGCCTGCAATTTAGCATTCAATGTGATTTCTACCCTTAAAACGCTGCTTCGCATGAAATCCAGATTTTTCCCCGGGACTTTTGGCGTGTATCTATCTTTCAAAGTTCGCCTCCCCATTGAAGTCTATTGCGGTGCGCGAATTTTTGAGCGAACCGAACCTTCCGCGGAAGTTCGCAAACCGAAAATCAGAGGTTCACGACATCACTAGATACCACATGTGTGACACTTTTTTGCAGCCTAGGTGTGCTAAGGGGCCCAACGTCCTATGAGTACCTTTAGGATTTCACAGGTCACTTTGAGGCATTTGGTTTCTAGACTACTCCTCACGGTTCAGGGCCCCTAAAATGCCAGGGCAGTATAGAAACCCCACAAGTGACCCCATTTTAGAAATAAGACACCCCAAGGTATTCCGTTAGGTGTATGGTGAGTTCATAGAAGATTTTATTTTTTGTCACAAGTTAGTGGAAAATGACACTCTGCGAAAAAAACAATAAAAATCAATTTCTGCTAACTTGTGACAAAAAATAAAATCTTTTATGAACTCACCATACTCCTAACTGAATACCTTGGGGTGTCTTCTTTCTAAAATGGGGTCACTTGTGGGGTTCTTATACTGCCCTGGCATTTTAGGGGCCCTACACTGTGAAGAGCAGTGGTGCTCGGACACCCCTTTTTAAAATCTGGATAGGATCCGGATCCGGATACCCAGATATCCGATCCGGGTCAGATATCAGTGTTCAAAATTTTCCATTCCGGATCCAAATCAGATATACAACCCTAGTATCCGGGGTATCCGGCCGGATTCGATTATCTGGATAGAAAAACCGGAAGTGGCCTTTAAATTGCTTTAAAACCTTTTTTAGGGTAAATGAGGCATGTAGCATCATTGTTTTGTAAAGAGGAACACTATTTGATAATGTGGGGATTTTAAATCCCCCCCCCCCCAAAAAAAAAGGCGGTCAATTAACATCAGGCCTAGGTTACAGACAGCGGTCGTGCAGCCCACATGTTGGATTATTATGGCTCTGTACATATTAACAAGCTGACACATCATTGCATTCCAGCGGTTCTGGAGGTGTGTTTAGCTTCTAAGGGTACATGGTTCAATGGTTAATTTGCATATATTCAGCAGTGGTGCCTGGGAGACATCTCGAGCTCACTCCAACCTGAATTATCGCAAATTCTTTCTGTTTTAGGAAAGCAAACTTTTGTTTTTATTGTGTCCAAAGGACACCTCAAAAAAATTACGCAGCAAATGTGTTTTGGGTTAAAGGTAGGTGGTATCAGCGCAGCAGTGGCCTGTGGAACCCTGGCGGTGGGAACAGCAAAGGCAGCAGGAGCAGGGCAATACAGAAGCAGCAGGTGTAACGTCTGCCAGGAGCATGCCGGACATGGCACATGGCACTTGGCACGTGGCACTTTGCACTTTGCACATGACTTTGCACGTGGCACTTTGCACATGACTTTGCACGTGGCACTTTGCACATGACTTTGCATTTTGCACTTTGCTCGTGACGTGGCACTTTGCACGTGACGTGGCACTTTGCAAAGTGCAAAGTTCCACGTGCAAAGTGCCACATGAAAATTGCAAAGTCACGTGCAAAGTGCCACGTGCAAAGTCACGTGCAAAGTGCAAAGTCACATGCAAAGTCACGTGCAAAGTGCAAAGTCACATGCAAAGTCACAAGCAAAGTGCCACGTGCAAAGTGCAAAGTGCCACGTGCAAAGTGAAAAGTCACATGCAAAGTGCCACGTGCAAAGTGCAAAGTCACGTGCAAAGTGCCACGTGCAAAGAGCAAAGTGCAAAGTCACGTGCAAAGTGCAAAGTGTCACATGCAAAGTGCAAAGTGGCACGTGGCACTTTGCACTTTGCACATGACTTTGCACTGGCACTTTGCACATGACTTTGCACGTGGCACTTTGCACATGACTTTGCATTTTGCACTTTGCTTGTGACGTGGCACTTTGCACGTGACGTGGCACTTTGCACGTGGCACTTTGCACTTTGCACGCGACTTTGCATGTGGCACTTTGCATGTGACTTTGCATTTTGCACGTGGCACTTTGCACGTGTTTGCATGTGGCACATGGCACTTTGAACTCCTCAAGTGCCACGTGCCGAGTAACAGTCAGACAGCAGAGGAGAGGACATTAACTGTCACACTGGCACTGCTCAGCAGCACATCAGTTCTGTAGTAAGCTAACACAGTAGTACTACTACTCTAACAACTACTAGCACTGACTGCACTACTACAGTACTAACTAGTAGTAACCAGGGAAGGTCGCTGCATTCCGCGGAATTATAAATTTCGCTATTCTGGCTGGAATTTGGTGATTCCGGTTCCAATGCGACGGAACTGAATTGCTATAGCCCTAAATCGGAATTTCCGCAGAAATATGAAATTGCGCAGAATTTTACGGAACTCAAATTTTGCGGAATTTTACGGAATTCAATTTTTTTTTTCACCCGAACTGATTTCTGACTAATAAGAAGAATTTCTACTCGATAGACTCCCTCCTTCCTCCCAGAGGGAGGAGGGTCTCGTCTTCCAGGGAATTGTAGGATTTCAAAAGCCAGTTTACATACCTTGGCCGGGAACTGAACCCAGGTCTAGTGCTAGTGCTTGGTATGTAGCTCTCTTCATCACTATACCACCACCAACACTACATGCTGAAGCCAGCCTAGCATGTACCATTATGATATATCCAAGAGAAAAATGAGCTTGCTTAGGGAATTGTAGGATTTCAAAAGCCAGCTTACATACATTGGCTGGGAATCGAACCCAGGTCTATTGCTCGGTAGGCTGCTATCTCTCTCTCTCTCTCTCTCTCTCTCTCTCTCTCCCCATTGAACTGAATTTTCAGCTTAAAACCATCAACGGATACCGGCAGAATTTAGCAGGCAATTTCAGAAGTCCGCCACATTGAAAAGGCAATTCCGTTCCTACCAAACGGAATGGAATGACCAATTTCCGCCTAAAATTGCGGAAAATACAATTCCGCGGAAAGCGGTGACCATCCCTACTAGAGAGAGAGATGAATCTACATGGCTATCTGGGGTTCTCTTCGGACAACTGTCGAACACAAAAGGCAAGGCCATGCCTGGGTGGGCTTGAACCACCAACCTTGCAGTTAACAGCCAAACAAAGACTGTGCATGCAGTTGCTGTTGAATGATTTATGGGGATGTATGTGTGTCTTTTGGAGGGAGGAAGTAAGTCTGCTCCAAGAAGTTTCAGCATGTAGTGTTGGTGGTATAATGGTTAGGATAGCCTACCGAGCACTAGACCTGGGTTAAATTCCCGGCCAATGTATGTAAGCTGGCTTTTGAAATCCTAGAATTCCCTAAGCAAGCTAATTTATCTCTTGGATATATCAAAATGGTACATGCTAGGCTGGCTTCAGCATGTAGCATTGTAGTGCGTTGTGTTGGTGGTATAATGGTTAGGATAGCATCCTACAGAGCGGTAGGCCCGGGGTCAATTCCTGGGCCTGGCCAATGTATGCGAGTTGGTTTTTAACATCCTACAAATCCATAATGGTACATGCTAGGCTGGCTTCAGCATGTAGTGTTGGTGGTGGTATAGTGATGAAGAGAGCTACCTACCTCAGGGAGGAGGGAGGAAGGAGAAAAAGGGCTAAGGGAACAGTTAATAGGGTCTATGGGCTACCATATAGCATAAACAAGGTTCCATTTGTGATTATTTAAATTTTTTCGCCGGAATCCGGAATTCCGTGGAATTGCACAAAAATCTGGTGGAATTTTCATAGCGACGGAATTCAGCGCTGGCGGAATCCGCAAATTAAACTCTTTCCCATCATCCCTAGTAGTAACTACACATTTACACAGTAATGCTATTCCCTAATCCCTCTCTCAGTGAGAATGCTCTCTCAGTGAGCATTCAGCAAGCTAGGATGATCTGTCTCATCATGCCAACCCCTTCTTATTATACAGGGGGGCTAGCCAGTGTTCCTTTCTGTGATTGGGTGCCAGGGCTTAGGCTGGGAGGCCTCTGATTGGCTCAATGAGGTCAGGTAGGGCTTGTCAAGGTTCCCTTCTGTGATTGGTTGCTAGGGCTTCTGCTGGGAGCCCTCTGATTGGCTCCAGGAAGTCATCTCCTTAGTTACAGTATTTCGGATCCGGTTATCCGCGGATATCCGGGTTATGCGCCCAACTATCCGCAGATAGCTATCCAGATTTTGGTCCAACTATCTGGAATCCGAATCCGGTCGGATAGCTGAAAAAAGGTCGGATATCCAGGTTACCTGGATATCTGGAATCCGGATGAGCAGCCCTAGTGAGGAGTAGTCTAGAAACCAAATGCCTCAAAATGACCTGTGAAATGCTAAAGGTACTCATAGGACATTGGGCCCCTTAGCGCACCTAGGCTGCAAAAAACATGTGGTATTTCCGTACTCAGGAGAAGTAGTGTAATGTGTTTTGGGGGTGTATTTTTACACATACCCATGCTGGGTGGGAGAATTATCTCTGTAAATGGACAATTGTGTGTAAAAAAATCAAAAAAATTTAATTTACAGAGATATTTCTCCCACCCAGCATGGGTATGTGTAAAAAATACACCCCAATACATATTATACTATTTCTCCTGGGTATGGCGATACCACATGTGTGACACTTTTTTGCAGCCTAGGTGCGCTAAGGGGCCCAAAGTCCTATGAGCACCTTTAGGCTTTAAAGGGGTGCTTACAATTTAGCACCCACCAAAATGCCAGGACAGTAAACACACCCCACAAATGACTCTATTTTGGAAAGTAGACACCATGAAGTATTCAGAGAAGGGCATGGTGAGTCTGTGGCCAATCTTCATTTTTTTGTCACAAGTTAGCAAAAATGGAAACTTTTTTATTTTTATTTTTTGTCACAAAGTGTCATTTTCCGCAAACTTGTGACAAAAAAATAAAATCTTCTATGAACTCACCATGCCTCTTAGTGAATACTTTGGGATGTCTTCTTTCCAAAATTGAGTCATTTGGGGGGTATTTATACTATCCTGGAATTCTAGCACCTCATGAAACATGACAGGTGCTCAGAAAAGTCAGAGATGTTTCAAAATGGGAAAATTCACGTTTTGCACCATAGTTTGTAACGGCTATAACTTTTATCTAAACCAATTAATATACACTTGTTGGATTTTTTTTTTATCAAAGACATGTAGCACAATAAATTTGGACAAAATAGAAACTGCCACATGGGTAAAGCAACAGGTACACACACAGTTGAGAAGCACAACTGTCCTGTCCGTGTGCATAAATCTGTATACTGATGTGAACACACACGTGTATGTCCCTAAAACTAGGCAGTGAGGATGGAAATGTAGAAGAGGTTTGGTAGTTATTGTAGGGACCAACAGCACCTAATCAAGAAGTAGAGAGAGACCAGGAGCCCAATGGTGCAGTATCGTTAAGTATAAGGGGATAGAATATGTTCGTTTTAAAGGGACACTTACGCCAGGAATAAAAAAAATATTGATCGGAAAGAGCAAATTCCGTTCCGCCGGCAATCACCACGTTGCCAATCTCCAGCTGGTGCGGGGTCAGCCACTGATCCACCTGTTTGTTAAGAGCAGCCAGGAGAGCTGGTCCAGTGCGACTCTCCGCTATGAGGAAAAACATGTCTAAGATGGTGTGACACCATCGTACCTGGCATGTAGCATAGGCTCTGGGGAGATGGGGCTGTGTAGCTGGAGAGGAGATCGCGGCTAGGGATGGTCGCTGGATTCCGCGGAATTAAGAATTCCGTGATTCCGGCCGGAATTTGATAAATCTGTCCCGTTGTGACGGAACGGAATTGCTATATCACTCACCTCGCAGAAAAATATGAAATTCCGCTGAATTTTACAGAATTCAATTTTTTTTCCCCATCGAACTGATTTCTGCCTAATAATAAGAATTTCTACTCTACAGACTCCCTTCCTCCCCTCCTCCCAGAGGGAAGAGGAGAGTCTTGTCTTCCAGGGAATTGCAGGATTTCAAAAGCCAGCTTACATACCTTGGCTGGGAATCAAACCCAGGTCTAGTGCTTGGTAGGCAGCTCTCCTCACCACTATACCACCACCAACACTACATGCTGAAGCCAGCCTAACATGTACCAATATGATATATCCAAGAGAAAAATGAGCTTGCTTAGGAAATTGTATGATTTCAAAAGCCAGCTTACATACATTGGCCGGGAATTAAATCCAGGTCTAGTGCTTGGTAGGCTGCTATCCTAACCATTATACCACCAACACAACATACTACAATGCTACATGCTTAAGCCAGCCTAGCATGTACCATTGTGATTTACCCAAGAGAAAAGTGAGCTCTCTCTCTCTCTCTCTCTCTCTCTCTCTCTCTCTCTCTCTCTCTCTCTCTCTCTCTCTCTCTCTAGCACTTGATGCCATTGAACTGAATTTTCAGCTTAAAACCATCAACGGATACCGGCAGAATTTCACTTGCAATTTCGGAATTCCGCCGTATTGAAAAAGCAATGGCTGCGGAAGAATTTTCATAGCGACGGAATCCAGCATAGCTGGCGGAATCCGCAAATTCCGGCGGAATGGAATTTGCTCTTTCCGATCATCCCTAATCGCGGCACCAGCCAAGGAGGAGGAAGATGAAGACAGTGAAGAGGATGTAGCAGACGGAGAGGAGGTGGCAAGGCATACAGTAAAAAATGGCGCGCAGTAAATAATGGCGCACCGTTCTGCCGATTATAAAACACTATTTACCATTTTAATGTAAATACATTAAAACGGTAAATAGCGTTTTATAAAACAGCAGAACGGTGTCCCATTGAAAAATGCAGGGAGCTAGCAGAGGGGGCCAGGCTGGCAGCGGAGGTCGGGCTAGAGAGACAGCGGGCAGTGGGCTGGCAGCGGGGGTCGGGCTGGAGAGGCAGCCGGCAGTAGGCTGGCAGCGGGGGTCGGGCTGAAGAGGCAGCGGGGTGGAGGGAGGATTACGCAGCATTGGTATACATTACCTTGTCCCCGCTCCTTCACTTCATAGCTTGCAGGAGTCCTGCATCCAGCCAATCACCATGCGGAAACTGAAGCCGCATGGTGATTTGCTGGATGCAGGACTCCTGCAAGCTATGAAGTGAAGGAGCGATCGCTGGCCGGGACAAGGTAATGTATACCAATGCTGCGTAATTCTCCCTCCACCCCGCTGCCTCTCCAGCCCGACCCCCGCTGCCAGCCTACTGCCGGCTGCCTCTCCACCCTGACCCCGCTGCCTCTCCAGCCCAACCCCCGCTGCCAGCCCGCTGCCTCTCCAGCCCAATCCCTGCTAAAAAAATAAATATCGTTTTAAGTTAATTACTGCAGCGCCATTCTGACACTATTGGCGCTGTGCGCCATTTTTGCCTGTCCTCGGTGGCAAGAGGCCTGCCTGCAAGCTGTGTTGGTGTCTTAAGTTGGTCTGCTGCACAGCCACGTACTCCCTGCTTTCCATCGGTCACCAGGTTGACCCAATGGGCTGTGTAAGTGTAAAGAAAAATCCGCAACGCCGGATGGATTGCGGAAATATGGTCTTATCCAATCCGGCAAGCGGACTTTCCAACACGGGATGCGGAAATTCGCCCGCATCCGCTGCGCAAACCCGTCCGAGCACTCTGCTCCAAACTCACCAGCATGCTGCTTACCAGGGCTCTGCCATCTTGCCTCTAGGGGGCGTGCGCGCACGACAGACACGTCTTTATACTCTTAGAAAGCGTGTCAGCTGACCTGGAGGTCAGCTGACAATTTAGCCTGCTCTGATTGGTTGCTGCCTGGGGTGGAGACTCCCAGGCAGTATATAAGGAAGTGCTTTTCAGTCACACTTCATCTGTGTTTGCGATACCCTGTGTCAGCACTCAGACCTAGTCAGCCTTGTCTCTGATATTGTGTTATATATTGGTTTATCGCCAATATATACACATTATACTGTTTGATTTATCATATATGATTCTGTGCCTGTCTTGACTACTCTTCTGCTTCCTGATTCTGTACTTCGCCATCCCATACCGTTATAGACTATTGGCTTGGTTTCCGACTATTCTCTTGTCTCACGTTTCTGTACTGCTGCCGCCTGATCTGTTGCCGAACCTCATTTTGTCTGACCTTTCTCCCTTCAGTGGAACGTCTCCCACTGTAGGGTTCTATCAGAGGCTTGCCTCTTTGAGACGACCGCCACTAGCAAACCCTTGCTGCTAGAGGCCGAGACTCCTCCACTCCACCCTGTGGAGGATCTCACATACAGGGTTCCCATTCAGAGGTAACCACACCTCTGAGGAATTACGGTGTGGTGGATATTTCCACAGACTTGAATTTACACTGTATATTATTATTGTTGTCTGCTGTTCCAGCTTGCTGGAGGTTGTATCTCTGTGCCCTATAGAGATACTCTATTGTACCAAGCACCCTCTTGCATACGATTGTATCGTGTCTATAACGCTATACTTGCATTATTGGTGATCCTGCAGATCACCATATAATCAGGTATAGCATCTGTATTATTGGTGATACTGCAGATCACCAATAATCAGAATAGCGGTGCTTGCTGACACTAATCGTTACAGTAAGTAATGTAGCAGCCCTGACCGTGCTTGGCAGACCAGGCATCCGTGGTCAGCTGGACCCTTATCCCAACGATGTGTGCCAGAGATGACACCACTTGCCTCTCCACTTCATGGTGCAGTTTGGGTATCGCCTTTTTAGAAAAATAATTGTGGCCTGGCATCTTCCACTGCAGTGTCCCAATGGCCACAAATTTACGGAAGGCCTCAGAGTCCACCAGCTTGTATGGTAACAGCTGGCGAGCTAACAGTTCCGCCAGGCCAGCTGTCAGACGCCGGGCAAGGGGGTGACTGGCAGAAATTGGCTTCTTCCGCTCAAAGATTTCCTTCACGGACACCTGGCTGCTGTGGGTGGAGGAGCAGAATCCGCTCAAGGTCAGAGGCGGAGTGGAGGAGGGTGGCTGTGAAGGTGCAAGGGAGAAAGCGGCTGAAGATGCTGCACCTGAAGGAGGAAGAGGAGAAGGAGGGTGGCTTTTCTTTTGTGTGCTGCTTTTGCTCAGGTGATCTTCTCATTGCAATTTGTGCCTTTTCTCCATGTGCCTTCGTAAGGCACTTGTCCCTAAGTGAGTGTTGGCCTTTCCACGGCTCAATTTTTGGAGGCAAAGACAACAGATGGCATTGCTCCGATCTGAGGCAGACATTAAAACATTTCCAAATCACTGAGCTCCCCTGGGGTGATGGCACTATGGTGAGGTTAAAGGGCATGTTGGCTGGCTGTACATAGGTGGCGATACATGTCGCCAGACACTGCCACCAGCTGTTTCTGACAACGAGCTCCCCCTGTTTCTTTCAGGAGCTTGTCTCCTCTTACTCCTCTTTGACGCCCCCTGTGAACAGTCCCCTTGGTCATCTTGTCTCTTAGGAATCCATGTGGGATCCGTATCATCATCATAATCCTGCCCAGCTTCACTTGCCTCAGACACCTCCAAAACTGCACCAACAGCAGGTACTTCATCATCCTCCTCCTCACACATTACATCCATAGTGTCGCTGCCTAACTCAGACATATGAACTTCCGGAAAAGTTCGCCTTAAATGGCGAACGCTAATCACCGGAAGTTCACCGGGAACCGTTCGCCGGCGAACCGTTCGGGCCATCTCTACTCTCAAATGACCTGAAGGCGAAGATTGTTTCCCATCATGGTTTAAGGGTAGGATATGGAAAGCTGTCTCAGAGATTTCAGCTGTCTGTTTCCACAGTTAGGAACATATGAAATGCAAGACCACAGGCTCAGTTCAAGTTAATGCTCGAAGTGGCAGACCAAGAAAAATCTTAGATAAGCAGAAGCGACAAATGGTTTGAACTGTCAAAGTCAACCCCACAGACCAGCACCAAAGATCTACAACATCATCTTGCTGCAGATGGAGTCACTGTGCATCGTTCAACCAATCTGCACACTTTACACAAGGAGATGCTGTATGCGAGAGTGATGGAGAGAAAGCCTGTTCTCTACTTGAAGCACAAACAGAGCCGCTTGAGATATGCTAAAGCACATTTGGACAAGCCAGCTTGATTTTGGAATAAGGAGCGGTTGACTGATGAAACTAAAATTGAGTTATTTGGGTATAACAAGGGGCATTATGCATGGAGGAAATAGAACACAGCATTCCAAGAAAAACACCTGCTACCTACAGTAAAATATGGTGGTGGTTCCATCATGCTGTGGGGCTGTGTGGCCAGTGCAGGGACTGGGAATCTTGTCAAAGTTGAGCAGATTCTGGAGACCAATGTCCAGGAATCAGTGATAAAACTGAAGCTGTGCCGGGGCTGGACCTTTCAACAAGACAACGACCCTAAACACTGCTCAAAATCCACTAAGGCATTCATGTAGAGGAACAAGTACAACGTTCTGGAATGGCAATCTCAGTCTGCAGACCTGAATATAATTGAAAATCTGTGGTGAGAGTTAAAGAGAGCGGTCAATGCTCAGAAGCCATCAAACTTGAATGAACTAGAGATGTATTGTAAAGAGGAATGGTCCAACATACCTTCAACCAGAATCCAGACTCTCATTGGAACCGACAGGAAGCGTTTAGAGGCTGTAATTTCTGCAAAAGGAGGATCTATTAAATATTGATTTTATTTCTTTTTCGTGGTGCACCTGCCTAATTTAGTTTAAACAATTATTGCACACTTTTTGTAAATCCAATAAACTTAATTTCACTTCTCAAATATCACTGTGTGTGTTTCCTTTATGATATATTAAACTGACTTTTTTATGGTAACAAGCAATGATTTATACAGGAAAATCATGATGATTAATAAGGTTGCCCAAACTTTCGCACCTGTGTGTGTGTGTGTGTGTGTGTGTGTGTGTGTGTGTACACACATACACAAACTATAATATACAGTGGCTTGCAAAAGTATTTAGACCCCTTAAAGTTTTCCACATTTTGTCACATTACTGCCACAAACATGAATCAATTTTGTTGGAATTCCACATGAAAGACCAATATAAAGTGGTGTACACGTGAGAAGTGGAACGAAAATCATACATGATTCCAAACATTTTTTTTTTTTTGTTATACTTTTTTTTATTGATTTCCATCTTATCAATAAAAGTGTCATACAAGCTTTTAACATGGGTAGAAAAGTAATAAAACATGTTTCCAACAAATGTCATGATAACAACATATATAACATTATAGTAAGAGTGACAGTGATGCTTTGTAGTATCAACGAAAAGGGATCAGATCAAGATTAAGATAGTTTGTTTAGATGATCTCAGGAAGGAAACACCCATCAAACAGATAGCAAAAAAGGTCCAGTATGATTGGGAATGTATCTTTGGTGTCGGTGAGTTTTAAATGCTGTTCCCAACCTGGATACTGTTAGCAGGTACTAAATCTGATGTCTATAAAACACTTAACCTGTTGAAAAGGAACCATATTTTATTCTACTTTATCGAAGATTATATCAGTCCCTATAAGAGGGAAGTAAGCTATTACAGCTAAGAGAGAAATTGTAGGAGGAAGCACATGAGGGATGTGAAGGGAAACCAGATGGGGTAGAGAAAACATGGCAGTGCTTCTTGCGGCCAGGGTCATAGAAGAGAGGAAAAGATAGAAAAAAGAAGGAAGAAAAGAAGGGTTATCCAGTGCCTTTGGTTTAGGATTAGGGCCCAATGTTGTTCTATGGTATGATTAGATAAGATAATACCTCTCTGATGTCATGAGATCTCTTTGGATCCAAAAATAGACCTGCTACTGTAACTTTAAGGGGGTTGATAGATTGGGGATGCGTAAGGCCATGAGTCCCAGATTTTATGAAAATTATTTTCTGTATCTCTCAGGGAAGCTGTCAATTGTTCCATTGATCTAGTCCAATTGACTTTAAGGATTACCTCAGAGATGTCCGGTGGGGCTATTTTCTTCCAGGAGGAGGCTATGGCCAACCTAGTTGCTGTTGTTATATGGGTAATTAGGCGATTTGTGTGTTTGTTTGTCTTTGGAATAGGTTTGCCTAGAAGCATATGAAGAGGCTCCAGAGGTATCATGACACCAGTAGTGCTATGAATCAGGTCTTGTATCTTGGTCCAAAGAGGGGTGAGAAGAGGGCAAAACCAGAAAATGTGTTCTAGAGTGCCTTTGTTATTGCATCCTCTCCAACATAAATCAGATGAGCCAGGATAGGCTTTTGATAAAATTTCCGGTGTAAGATACCAACGGAATAAAATTTTGTATATATTTTCCCTAATTTGGATACACATTGAGGAGTGCTTAGCATTATCCCATATATCAGACCAGTCATCTAGAGATATGGGTGTGGAGATTGCAGACGACCATTTTGCCATATAAGAATGGTCTGGAGACCAGGATCCAGATTTAGTCAGTAACAGAATATAGATTTGGGAAATCAGGCCTTTCTGATGTCCTGCACTATCACATAATCGCTCAAAAGGAGAAAAATGTAGCGTAATTTCAGGTGTATGGATAATTGAATTGATAAAGTGGGTAATTTGGTTATGCTCCATTATCCGTTGAGGAGTGAAGGAAATTTTATTTTCAAGTTGAGTTCTAGTATATGGTTTACTTGTGAGGGGATGTATCCAATCCTTAAGGTTGAAGTAACCCCATTTATACCAAGTGCTCATGAAGGACTCAGAAAGGCCTGGTTTAAAGGAAGGGTTGCCCAGTATTGGTAATAATGGTGAAGGAGAGGACCTCAACCCGGCCATAGAAGCGGTAATACGCCAGATATGTAATGTGAATTTAATTGTGGGGAGTATAGGTTGCTGTTGTTGTATTTTAGGTACAGATTTTGCCCAAATTAAGGAGGCTAATGAAACCGGGAGCATACTTGTTGCTTCTATAAGGCCCCATTTTGTATATACTTTTAATTCGGACCATTCAGATAACTGACGTAGATGAGCAGCATAGTAGTAGTAGCGTATATGTGGTAGCCCCAAACCTCCTTGTTCTCTAGGAGAGAGGAGGATGTTTTTGTGGACTCTTGGCCTTCTATGATTCCAGACGAATTTGTGGAAGACTGTTTGTAGGGCTGTCAATTGGGAGGATGGGATCAATACTGGGAGGGTTTCGAAAAGATATAGAAGACGGGGCAGAATGTTCATTTTTAAGGCGTATATTCGTCCTAGCCAGGAAATCTTGTAGGCAGTCCATTTGTGTAGATCTTGCATGATTCGCTGTATAAGAGATGGGAAGTTACACTTATATATAGTACTATAGGTAGGTGTGAGGTGGATTCCTAGATATTTTAAGGAGTGGGTTTGCCATTTATAGGGAAAGCTACTTTGTAAGGAAGTAAGGAGATCTGGGGGAATTTTTATGGGTAAGGCCTCAGTTTTATCCTGATTCAATTTGAAACCCGATAAGGATTCAAATAGAGATAAGGTGTTATGCAGGGCTGGCAATGAGGTAAGTGGGTTTACAATAGTCAATAGAATGTCGTCTGCGAATAAGGAGATCTTATACTCGTGTCTACCATGGTTAACTCCCTTTATGTTGACATTTTGTCTAATTGCTTCTGCGAGAGGCTCAATGCTAAGGGCAAATAAGAGTGGGGAGAGGGGGCAGCCCTGTCTCGTGCCATTGAAAATTTGAAAGGGGTTAGAGGGGGCAAATGGTAGTTTGATTGAGGCTATTGGGCTCGAATATAGAAACTTAATCAGGTGCATGAAAGGACCTGTAAAGCCTTGGTGCTCCAGTACTTTGAAAAGGAATGACCAATTCAGTCGGTCAAAGGCCTTCTCTGCATCCAAACTTAGGAGCAGAGAGGGCCTGCTGGTTCTATTCATTATGGATATTAAGTTTATGGCTCTACGTGTATTATCGCCCGCTTGGCGGCCTTGGATGAAACCCACCTGATCATTATTTATGAGTCTAATTAATATGGGATTAAGGCGATTGGCTATAGTTTTAGTAATGATTTTTAAATCCGAGTTTAGAAGGGAAATAGGTCTATAGCTTTGAGGGAGTTGGGGGTCTTTTCCATCCTTAGGGATAACTGTGATAAGTGAGTTAAGAATTGTAGAGGGTGGGAGTTCGCCTTTCATAATTTTATTGGCCATATCAGTTAAGTGTGGTATGAGAACTGATTGAAAGTGCTTGTAATATGAGTAGGGAAGGCCATCTGGACCTGGGGATTTAGAAGAGGGCAGTTTTTTAAGGACGTCTAATATCTCGGTTGTAGTAATAGGGGTGTTTAGGGTGGTACAGTCTTGATCTGTTAGTTTGGGGAGGTGGAGCTGCTCCAAGAAACTTGATATTTTTACAGAGAAGTGTGGGTTGGTGGATGGGTCCGGTAAGTTATAGAGTTGTTTGTAGAAAGAGGAAAATATACTTGCAATCTTAGTTGGGTCATAGTGGGTGGTGCCCTGGGAATCTTTCATTGCATAGATTATATGTTGGGAATTTTGCGGGTTAAGCTTTCGGGCTAAAATAGTGTGTGGTTTATTACCTCTCTCAAAAAACAGCTGTCTAGTCCATTTGAGGCTTTTCTCAAGTTGAGAAGATTGAAGAGTGCGAATATCTAGTTTAAGTTGCTGAATAGCAGAGTAGTTCTCTTGCGTAGGTTGTTGTTTGTATGTATTAAGTGCTTTTGCAAGGGAGTTATTTAATTCTTTGAGTTTGTTTGAGGTAAAGTGCTTTTTTCTAGAGCCCTGTGCGATAAAAAAGCCCCTAATGAAAGCTTTATGAGATTCCCAAATTAAGCCTAGGGATGAAACCGAGCCGATATTTGTATCAAAAAATGCTTGTAACTCCTCTAGGCATTCTGAGGTGACCCTTTTGTCTTTTAATAGGGATTCGTTTAACCTCCAATGCATTGGCTTGTGTGGGTTGGACCCCCAATCTATATCTAGTAGCACTGCTTGGTGATCAGACCAGGCGGTAGGAATTATGGAAGCATCAGCTAAAATGGGAAGGAGTTGGGCTTTGGCAAAAAAGTAGTCAATCCGTGAGTGTGAAGCATGGGGGGGAGAAAAGAATGTGAAGTCGGTCGTAGTTGGGTTGACTATTCTCCATAGGTCTAGTAAGCCAAACTTTCTGAGAAGAATACGGAATTTACGGGAGTTTCGGTCATGTGAAGCGAATGAGGATGAGGAGATATTTTTGCTTCTATCTTTGATGGAGGAAAAGGCCAGGTTAAAGTCCCCTCCTAGAATAATTGTACCCTTAGCATTTTTTTGCAGTTTGTTGAGGAAAGAGGACAAAAAGGGAATTTGTTGTGTGTTTGGAACATATACATTTGCTAATGTAATTGGTTTGCCTGCAAGGGAACCCAATAAAATCAAGAAGTGTCCTTTATCATCACGTATTATTTTTTCTACCTGTAGGGGAAGTCCTTTCTTGCAGATTAATGCTACCCCAGCTCTTTTTTTTGGCCCCGAGGCTAGGAACACATCAGTATAGTGTTTATTATGGAGGCGTACGGAGTCCTGGGAAGTCAAGTGCGTCTCCTGGAGGAAGGCCAAGTCTACGTCAAGTCTCCGTAGGTCTCTTAAAAGAGATAATCTTTTTTGAGGAACATTGAGGCCCTTGGTATTTAACGTGTACAACTTAACCATTGTCTAGAAGAAGGAATGAATTAGCATGTAGGCAACCGGTAACCCTTAGGTATAGAACCTTAGTATAGCATGGAAGTGTAAAGAAGAAAGGAAGAGAAATATATACATAAATCACATATAACCTAAAAAACACCTTTTTGGGGAAGCTGAAATTTTGATAGCCACTGTATAGGTTGTGGCAACACATAAGGACAACTAAAATTAGTTGTAGGAGATTAGGGTACCTGAGGGTGACTGGTCCTTTACAGGGCCAGGCAGTCTCGTAGGCACCTTTCCGGAGGTACATGTAGGGGCCCAAGAGAAAAAACCCTCAGAGTCCAGAGCCCGATCCCCTAATGATGAGTGTTTAGGGAGATCATAAAGTGTAGTGGGCTAGATAAGCCAGTTGAGGGTAAGCTTATGATGTCAGTCCAATTTTAACAGTTTTCCCCCTGTGGTTAGATCAGCTCGGCAGAGCTTCCATTTCGTCCTGGTTGTCAGGATAAGTAAGGCTGCGCACGGGGGTTTTGTTCCACTCGGAGATATGACGAAACTTTCGTGGGGGGGATCTGGCCGATGGGGAAAAGGAGTGTTGTATTGGCAATGCTGGAGGTAGTCGGAGACCCATTTGCTTCAAGAACATAGGTGCATCGTCTATGTCAGTAAGCGTGAACTGAGCACCCAACCTGTTAACCATAAGGCGGAATGGGAACCCCCATTTGTAGGGAATTTTTGCTTCATTTAACAATTGCGTAACAGGTTTGAGGGCCCTTCTTTTATTCAGAGTAATAAGTGACAAGTCATTGTAAATAGACAGTTCATCTCCTTTGAATGACACTTTGGGGGTGTTGCGCAGGGCACGCATTAAGGCTTCTTTTGCTTCATAGTAATGGAGTCGTATTATTACATCTTTGGGCCGGCGTGCTGTCGATTGCCGTTCTCCCAAAGGTCGGTGAGCACGGTCCATTCGCCAGAATTCGCTTGGCTGATCAGGTACTATAGAATTATAAAGTTCAGTAAGATGTGGTTTTAGGAGATCAGGTGTGATCGCTGCAGACATGCCTTTAATCCTGATGTTCTGTCTCCTATCTCTATTTTCACTGTCTTCCTGAGCAGATCTAATAGCTTTCAAGTCATTCTGGATGATATGCTGCTCATCTTCCAACTCATGGTGTTTAATAGTCAGAGTGTCCATCTTTGCCTCTAAGCTGCTAGTGCGTTCTCCTAGAGATGTAATGTCCCCCTTAAGGTCTTTTATGGCTGAGAGTATAACTTGCTGCAGTGAGTCATGTAGGGCCTGATAATGCTTATCTAATGTTACCTCCAGCATTGCTGCAGTCAGCGGTGTCTCCCCTGTGGACTGTGAGGCCATCCCAGTCTGTTGTTGCTGTAAGGTATGGAGGGCGGATGCAGAGGCTGCAGCCTCAGCGTGGTCGGCGCCATCTTGGGAGGGAGGAGGGCGGACGAACCGATCCATGGATCCGGCTTGTGCGGGTGGCTTGGGGGCTGTTTTTGTAGCCATCTGTGCGGGGGGATGTCCGGATGCTGATCTCCGTGTCCGCCAAGCTTTTGGAGCGGAGAGGGAGCAGATAGTGGCGGTTTCAGTGCGGGGTCGGGCCGGAGCTCTGTCTCTAAGCGGCCATCCTGGATCCGCCGCGCATGCGCCTCCGATTCCAAACATTTTTTAAAAATAAATAACTGCAAAGTGGGGTGTGCATAATTATTCGCCCCCCCTTTGGTCTGAGTGCAGTCAGTTGCCCATAGACATTGCATGATGAGTGCTAATGACTAAATAGAGTGCACCTGTGTGTAATCTAACGTCAGTACAAATACAGCTGCTCTGTGACGGCCTCAGAGGTTGTCTAAGAGAATATTGGGAGCAACAACACCATGAAGTCCAAAGAACACACCAGACAGGTCAGGGATAAAGTTATTGAGAAACTTAAAGCAGGTTTAGGCTACAAAAAGATTTCCAAAGCCTTGAACATCCCATGGAGCACTGTTCAAGCGATCATTCAGAAGTGGAAGGAGTATGGCATAACTGTAAACCTACGAAGACAAGACCGTCCACCTAAACTCACTGGCCGAACAAGGAGAGTGCTGATCAGAAATGCAGTCAAGAGGCCCATGGTCACTCTGGATGAGCTGCAGAGATCTACAGCTCAGGTGGGGGAATCTGTCCATAGGGCAACTATTATTCGTGCACTGCACAAAGTTGTCCTTTATGGAAGAGTGGCAAGAAGAAAGCCATTGTGAACAGAAAAGCATAGGAAATCCCGTTTGCAGTTTGCCACAAGCCATGTGGGGGACACAGCAAACATGTGGAAGAAGGTGCTCTGGTCAGATGAGACCAAAATGGAACTTTTTGGCCAAAATGCAAAATGCTATGTGTGATGGTAAAATAACACTGAACAACACTCAGAACACACCATCCCCACTGTCAAATATAGTGGTGGCAGTATCATGCTCTGGGGGTGCTTCTCTTCAGAAGGGACAGGGAAGCTGGTCAGAGTTGATGGGAAGATGAATGGAGCCAAATACAGGGCAAACTTGGAAGAAAACCTCTTGGAGACTGCAAAAGACTTGAGACTGGGGCGGAGGTTCACCTTCCAGCAGGACAACGACCCTAAACATAAAGCCTGGGCAACAATGGAATGGTTTAAAACAAAACATATACATGTGTTAGAATGGCCCAGTCAAAGTCCAGATCTAAATCCAATCGAGAATCTGTGGCAAGATCTGAAAACAGCTGTTCACAAACGCTGTCCATCTAACTTGACTGAGCTGGAGCTGTTTTGCAAAGAAGAATGGGCAAGGATTTCAGTCTCTAGATGTGCAAAGCTGGTAGAGAAATACCCTAAAAGACTGGCAGCTGTAATTGCAGCAAAAGGTGGTTCTACAAAGTATTGACTCAGGGGGCCGAATAATTACGCACACCCCACTTTGCACTTATTGATTTGTAAAAAATGTTTGGAATCATGTATGATTTCCATTCCACATCTCACGTGTACTCCACTTTGTATTGATCTTTCACGTGGAATTCCAATAAAATTGATTCATGTTTGTGGCAGTAATGTGACAAAAATGTGGAAAACCTCAAGGGGGCTGAATACTTTTGCAAACCACTGTATATATATATATATATATATATATATATATATATATATATATATATATATATATATATATATATATTTTTTTTTTTTTTTTATTTTTTTTTCTTGCACCGACGTCTGCCTGGATTTTGACTACCCTCTGCCTGCCACCTGCACCAACGTTTGCCTGGATTTTGACTACTCTCTGCCTGCCTTTTTGTACAGTTTCACAATTTAAGTTTATTCATACATTTAATTAATTCAACAAATTTGTGTTCCAGTCTTTTATTTATATGCAGAATGCCTACCAGGCTTTTGTGGTTACCACATGCCTTGATAAAGGGGGACCCTGCGTGGCCCCGAAACAATTGTTGGATTTCTTGTGGAAACTGGCACAATAAAGTGCGTTTCATAATTCCTGGTGTGCTGGTAATATCTGCGAACTATACTAATCGGTGACACTGCCTATGTCACTTTACCAAGCACCCGGAAACAATAGATGGTGTGCCAGCTTTACCCTGTGACATTGCATCGAGTGAGGCAACAAAGTCTGAGCACCCTCAAGTGAACATAATCCAACCAATACCTTTGAGCTCTTGAATCCACTCTGCTAAAGGTGACAATCTGCGATTGAGATTGTCTATGGTCGTGTGAAGATTTACCATCTGGCTGCGAATGATCCAGACGGTTTGAAAAGATCTCACAAGACATCCTGCTAAGTCTTACAGGTCCAGATGGAAACATAGGATCCCATCTGTGAATACTCATCGGATGATATCAATGACATTCTCTTTCCGAGGAGACCTGGAGGTGGATTTGGAACTGACAACAACAAAGACCTCATTAAAGAATTTAAAAGATTAAAGAAAAGGAGAGTGGATCTTGAGTTGCATGGGGAAACACTCTCAGCATACTATAGGGAGAAGAAATTCCCAAAAGGCTTCCGGATCCCTATACAACCTACTATAAGCAGGAATAAGACTGAATTCTGTGAGCGATGGTGTGCTCTTTCAACAAAACATTCACTCAACTACATGTTGAAGATCATTGAAGAGATCCGTGTTTTGCTATTGGATGTGGAAGACGACATCTCCTCGATTCAAAGTAAAATTGAGGCTGCATCTGATGGGAATGATAGCTTTAAGAAAGAGCTGTTAATGTTGGAGAGGTAACCACATGCCTTGATAAAGGTGGACCCTGCGTGGCCCCGAAACAATTGTTGGATTTCTTGTGGAAACTGGCACAGTAAAGTGTGTTTCATAATTCCTGGTGTGCTGGTAATATCTGCGAACTATATTAATCGGTGACACTGCCTATGTCACTTTACCAAGCA
The DNA here is from genome assembly GCF_040937935.1 of Hyperolius riggenbachi. NCBI lineage: Eukaryota > Metazoa > Chordata > Amphibia > Anura > Hyperoliidae > Hyperolius > Hyperolius riggenbachi. The sequence goes on from NC_090655.1 coordinate 155,066,015, forward strand.
CCCGGAAACAATAGATGGTGTGCCAGCTTTACCCTGTGACATTGCTTATATAGGGGGTGGGAACAAGCTTCACCATTCTGATTGGTTGCTAGAGCCTCTGCTGTTGGTTCTGTGATTGTCGCGCAAGTGCATTTCCTTAGTTACTCTCGGTGGAGAGGCGCCCAAAATATATAAAACAATTAAAAGATTAAAATCAAGGTGGTTTACCTCATAGATGACAACACTTACAGTATTGTTCAAGACGTTCATTAGCACAAGACAATGCTTTTTGTGAGCTTAAAATGTCTCATTTCATCAGACCGATTATTTGTGCCTAGGGATCAATACAGAGGAAGCTCGATGTAACCCCCATGCATATGTGAATACTTGACAATTATACATAAATAATTCATTAAATGATCAATTAGCTATAAAACAATTCCATAATTCGGAGGGTGATGCCTGTGCACTGTTGATAAGGTTGTGCAAGCCGATGTGCATAAATTTGCATATGAGCAAGTATTAACAGTATTCAATAGCCACAACAGAAATGATAAATGCTTATATTGATCTACAAAGAGGAACTCCAGTGAAAATAATGTAATAAAAAAGTGCTTCATTTTTACAATAATTATGTATACAAGGAGTGCAGAATTATTAGGCAAGTGGTATTTTTGAGGAACAATTTTATTATTGAACAACCCCCATGTTCTCAATGAACCCAAAAAACTCATTAATATCAAAGCTGAATATTTTTGAAAGTAGTTTTTAGTTTGTTTTTAGTTTTAGCCATTTTAGGGGGATATCTGTGTGTGCAGGTGACTATTACTGTGCATAATTATTAGGCAACTTAACAAAAAACAAATATATACCCATTTCAATTATTTATTTTTACCAGTGAAACCAATACAACATCTCAACATTCACAAATATACATTTCTGACATTCAAAAACAAAACAAAAACAAATGAGTGACCAATATAGCCACCTTTCTTTGCAAGGACACTCAAAAGCCTGCCATCCATGGATTGTGTCAGTGTTTTGATCTGTTCACCATCAACATTGCATGCAGCAGCAACCACAGCCTCCCAGACACTGTTCAGAGAGGTGTACGGTTTTCCCTCCTTGTAAATCTCACATTTTATGATGGACCACAGGTTCTCAATGGGGTTCAGATCAGGTGAACAAGGAGGCCATGTCATTCGTTTTTCTTCTTTTATACCCTTTCTTGCCAGCCACGCTGTGGAGTACTTGGACGCGTGTGATGGAGCATTGTCCTGCATAAAAATCATGTTTTCCTTGAAGGATGCAGACTTGTTCCTGTACCACTGCTTGAAGAAGGTGTCTTCCATAAACTGTTGAAAAATGTAAAGTCATGCATTTTGGACGTACTAATGGTCTAGCATCATACAAAATAAATGGGATACAGTTGGGGACATCAAACTTGGAGAAGGACTTAGGAGTACTCATCGACAACAAGTTAAATAATCATACTCAATGCCAAGCAGCTGCAGCTAAAGCTAACAAAATTTTGGGATGCATTAAAAGGGAAATAAAAACTCGAGATGCTAGCATAATATTGCCCCTGTTTAACTCTCTAGTAAGGCCACATCTGGAATATGGAATTCAGTTCTGGGCACCACATTACAAAAAAGATATTGCAGTTTTAGAGCAGGTGCAGAGACGAGCAACAAAATTGATACGTGGGATGGAAGGTCTCACTTACCAAGAAAGGTTAGATAAACTGGGTTTATTTAGTCTAGATAAAAAGATGCCTAAGAGGGGATCTAATTAACATGTATATGATTAAGATGTGGAATGCATTGCCACAGGAAGTGGTTATGGCAAACTCTATACCTGCATTTAAAGGGGGCTTAGATGCTTTCCTTGCGTTGAAAGACATCCATGGCTACAATTACTAGGTAATGCCTAATGATGTTGATCCAGGGATTTTATCTGATTGCCATCTGGAGTCAGGAAGGAATTTTTCCCTTTAGGGGCTAATTGGACCATGCCTTGTAAGGGTTTTTTCGCCTTCCTCTGGATCAACAGGGATATGTGAGGGAGCAGGCTGGTGTTGTACTTTATACTGGTTAAACTCGATGGACGTATGTCTTTTTTCAACTAAAATAACTATGTAACTATGTAACTATGACTGGGAATTGAGCTTGATTCCATCCTCAACCGGAAAAGGCCCCACAAGCTTATCTTTGATGATACCAGCCCAAACCAGTACTCCACCTCCACCTTGCTGGCGTCTGAGTCGGACTGGAGCTCTCTGCCCTTTACCAATCCAGCCACGGGCCCATCCATCTGGCCCATCAAGACTCACTCTCATTTCATCAGTCCATAAAACCTTAGAAAAATCAGTCTTGAGATATTTCTTGGCCCAGTCTTGACGTTTCAGCTTGTGTGTCTTGTTCAGTGGTGGTCGTCTTTCAACCTTTCTTACCTTGGCCACGTCTCTGAGTATTGCACACCTTGTGCTTTTGGACACTCCAGTGATGTTGCAGCTCTGAAATATGGCCAAACTGGTGGCAAGTGGCATCTTGGCAGCTGCACGCTTGACTTTTCTCAGTTCATGGGCAGTTATTTTGCACCTTGGTTTTTCCACACGCTTCTTGCGACCCTGTTGACTATTTTGAATGAAACGCTAGATTTTTCAATGATCACACTTCAGAAGCGTTGCAATTTTAAGAGTGCTGCATCCCTTTGCAAGATATCTCACTATTTTTGACTTTTCTGAGCCTGTCAAGTCCTTCTTTTGACCCATTTTGCCAAAGGAAAGGAAGTTGCCTAATAATTATGCACACCTGATATAGGGTGTTGATGTCATTAGACCACACCCCTTCTCATTACAGAGATGCACATCACCTAATATGCTTAATTGGTAGTAGGCTATACAGCTTGGAGTAAGACGACATGCATAAAGAGGATGATGTGGTCAAAATACTCATTTGCCTAATAATTCTGCACTCCCTGTAAATGATTTAGTCAGTGTTTGCCCATTGTAAAATCTTTTAAATCCCTGATTTACATTCTGACATTTATTACATAGTGACATTTTGATTGTGGGCAGGTGATGTAGCTGCTGCATGCTTTTTTGGCAGTTGGAAACAGCTGTAAATAGCTATTTCCCACAATGCAGCAAGGTTCACAGACAGGAAACTGCCAATAGTGCATACTCAGAATTTCTTTGTGGGAGGGGTTTCACCACAATATCAGCCATACAGCGCCCCCTGATGGTCTGTTTGTGAAAAGGAATTGATTTCTCATGTAAAAGGGGGTATCAGCTACTGATTGGGATAAAGTTCTTGGTCGGAGTTTCTGTTTAAAATATCTAATATAGATTACTGCATGTAGAAATAGGCACATGCCGTACAAAATGATGAATAATAAAATAAAAAAATTAGAGAAATATAAAACAGAAGCATGAATAAATATCTGATATTTTTATACTGGCATTGTAGGGGTTTGTAAATACATCCCAGAAAGTAAGAACTGAAGTTAGCCCTTAAACGGGTAGTTATTTCATAAAATTCATATGCAATTGAAAGTTATGCTTAAATTCAATAATGGACTATTTAACCACTTGCCGACCGCGCACTCATACCGCGCGTCGGCAAAGTGGCAGCTGCAGGACCAGCGACGCAGTATTGCGTCGCCAGCTGCAGGCTGATTAATCAGGAAGCAGCCGCTCGCGCGAGCGGCTGCTTCCTGTCAATTCACGGCGGGGGGCTCCGTGAATAGCCTGCGGGCCGCCGATGGTGGCTCGCAGGCTAAATGTAAACACAAGCGTAAATAATCCGCTTTGTTTACATTGTACGGCGCTGCTGCGCAGCAGCGCTGTAAGGCAGATCGGCGATCCCCGGCCAATCAGCGGCCGGGGATCGCCGCCATGTGACAGGGGACGTCCTGTCACTGGCTGCACAGGACGGATAGCGTCCTGTGCAGCCCGGAACACCAGGGGGGCCAGGTAGGAGAGGGGGGGGGGATTTCGGCTGTAGAGCCCACCCAGCACAGATCACAAATAACAGCGCTGGTCCTTAAGGGGGGGGGGGTAAAGGGTGGGTCCTCAAGTGGTTAAACCAGAATTAAATCCACAAAAAGGGGGTGTTCAAACAGTAATATGCTGGTGAATTTAAACATCTATGATGTGGGATTGGAATTATGCATGTCCGCTGCCTTATATAGGGAAGAGGTGAGCACAAGTTCCACCATTCTGATTGGTTGCCAGCAGGGTTGGACTGGGACTCTAACCGCCCACCAGAAAAGTTTCAGCCTGGGGCCCACACACCCCCCAATTTGGAGCTCACATACCCATGTATTTTGTAAGTTTTGTATAAATGTCAGTGCTATATAAATACATAATTTGGTAGGACTTTAGACTATGACTATAGTAGAGAATAGATAGTGAGCAGGGTTGCTCAGCAGGACCCCGAATGCGAAGTTTCCCCGAAAAATTCGGGTGTTTTTTGGGTTTGCCGCATGCGAACCCGAACCCGAATGCTGCGTTCCGAGCCGAACCCGAATACGAATCCTGCCGAATGCGCGCGCTCGAATTCGGCCGGATGGAGCTGTGGGTTCGGTTTCGGCTTCGGGATTCAGGGATGACGTGATTGGGCCAATCAGAAGTCCTCCTGCCGAGGACCTAGCAACCCTAGCAACCAATCAGAGGAGGGGAACCTGGCCCTCCCCTCCTCTATATAAGGCGGTGGCCATGTTGCGGAGCCACGCACTTGTGTGACTGTGCTGGTACTGAGAGATTCTCCAGTGCTGTGCTGTGTCTGAGCAAGTGTTTTTCACTGCTAAACCTAGCGTTTTGCTTCCTAAACACCTCCTAAACACATTTATTGTTGTCTTATATAGTTAGCTAGTATTTTGATTGTTTTTAGTCAGCTAGTGTATAGTGTATACTGTGCTAGGCTAGTGTTAGTCTGTGAGCAGGCTAGGCCTGGTAGCCTAGGTAGCCTTAGCCTACTACTAGCTTAGGTAGGTTAGGGATTCTAGTTAGTTGTGTACTAGTAGTACTAGTTTAGTTAATTATTACTGCTGTAGTCTGTTACTTTATTAGTTTCAGTACTGTGTTAGTTAGTTAGTTAGTTACTGACTGTGACAGGCCACCACCAGCATCCATTGTGAGTGACCTGACCTGTGACCGTCTGTCACCTCACTTGCCCGAGCCTATTGATTGATTGCGTCTGACCGTGTGTGACCGATTGTTGTAATTGCCACCGACTGTCTGCCGCACGACTTACTTGTATCGTAGTACGCTAGGTGTTTCTTAGTTACCTGCGTGCGTGCATACTACTAGTGTCTACTACTATACTACTAGTCTACTAGTACCCGTTCACTTATATTTTTTTTTCACTTTTACTGTGTGATTTTATTATCATCCAAAGTGTGTGTAATAAATAAGAGTTACAACACATACATACCACCACCAGCATCCGTTGTTGTGAGTGACCTGTGACTGTCTGTCGCCTGCCCGAGCCTATTGATTGATTGCGTCTGTCCGTGTGTGAGCGATTGTAATTGTCACCGACTGTCTGCCACACGACTTACTTGTAGCGTAGTACGCTAGGTGTTTCTTAGCTACCTGCGTGCGTACTACTACTGCCTACTACTACTACTAGTCACCACCAAGTCACCACCAACACAGATTTTATTAAAGTTTACACCCTTTCCCGCCCTCTTCTACTTATTTTTTTTTACTGTATTTGTATAGTGCACAATGACTGGCAGAGGTAGAGGTAGAGGGCGAGGCACCACCAGGAGAGGAAGCGCCATTGCAGGAGCCACTGCCAGCAGCAGCAGGTCTGGGACTGGTCCGCTGCCAGCCACTGACCAGAGGGAGGAGGGAGCAGAGTAGAGATGTAGCGAACAGTTCACCGGCGAACGGTTCCATGCGAACTTAGGGGGTTCGCGTTCGCCTGCACCAGGCGAACTTTTGCGGAAGTTCGATTCGCCCCATAATGCACTATGAGGGTCAACTTTGACCCTCTGCATCACAGTCAGCAGGCACATTGTAGCCATTCAGGCTACACTAAGCCCTGGAGCCCCACCCCCCCTTATATAAGGCAGCCTCCGGCGGCCATTACAGTCACTCGTCTGCCTGCTATTAGACAGACTAGGGAGAGCTGCTGCAGACTTGTTCTTCTAGGGACAGATTAGTTAGGTTCTTGGCTGCTTAGCTTGCTCCTGGCTGATTGTTATTGCTTTTATAGCACCCCTCAATAGCTCTTTTCAGAGCTCATCCTGTACTTTTTTTTTCTCTGTGTGTCAAACTGACACTTTTGTTGCATGCACAGCCTTGCTAATTGATAGTGTGTGTGCCACTGCCAGCAGCCCAGCACATTCAGTGACTACCTGTGTGTGTGACAGGGAGCTGCACATTGTACTATCCAGTACTGCATATACCCCAGTACCTGTTGTGTTTACTTAACCTCCCTGGCGGTAAGCCCGAGCTGAGCTCGGGCTATGCCGCGCAGGGGGAGATCTCAGCCCCTGGTGGGGCGATTTTTAATCTGTAAATTGCTGTGCGCGCAGCCAGCACTTTGCTAGCCGCGCGCACAGCTTGATCGCCGCCGCTCTGCGGCGATCGGCCGCACGCAGCGGCGAAAGAGGGCCCCCCCCCCGCCAGAGCCCTGCGCTGCCTGGACCAATGAGTTCCGGGCAGCGCTATGGGCTGGATCGGAGGTGTCTGACGTCAGGACGTCGGCTGACGTCCATGACGTCATCCCGATCGTCGCCATGGCGACAGGAGAAGCCAAACAGGGGAACGCGTTGTATACGCGTTCCCCTGTTTGCTATAGATGCCGGCGACGATCGCACTAGAGGGACACATGCGCCCTCTAGTGGTGTTTCATGTAGCTACCACTCTGGTAGCTTTACATGAAACAAAAAAAAAAAATTAAAAAAAAAAGTTTTTTTTGCCAATTTGGCAAAAAAAATTAACCGCCAGGGAGGTTAACCAACCTCCTCACTGCATATACCTAGCTTTGTGTTGAGTGAACCCAGCTCACTGCATCTAAGTACCTGTTGTGTTGAGTGAACCCACCTGGCCACCTCACTGCATCTAACTACCTGTTGTGTTGAGTGAGAACCCACCTCACTGCATCTTAAGTACCTTTACTGTTCAGTGAACCTAGCTCACTGCATCTAACTACCCAGTACCTGTTGTATTTACTTAACCCACCTCATCACTGCATATACCTAGTGTTGTGTTGAGTGAACCCAGCTCACTGCATCTAACTACCTGTTGTGTTGAGTGAGAACCCACCTCACTGCATACAGCTAGCATCCCCCCGAGATGGACAAAATGGACAAACCAGGTAGAGGAAGAGGTAGAGGCAGACCCAGAGGAAGGCCACCAGGCACCGTCAGGTCGGTGCAAGGTGGTGTTGCTGTGATTTCATGCGGACCTGCCCCAAAATACAGTGCTCAGAAGAAGGCACGTGCCATCACTTCCCAAAATCGTGAGGAGGTGCGTGAGTATTTAACACAGAACACCTCATCTCCCGCAGCCACCAGCACTACAAGCAGCACCACATCCGCTGCATTTGACACTTTGCAGGAGTTATTTGGTGGTGGTGGTGAAATCACTGATTCCCAGCCACTACTGCAACAACAACAAGAAGGCGCAGGTACACCACCTCATATGTCTGAGTTAGGTGGCGATAGTATGGACGTAATGTGTGTGGATGGGGATGATGGTGGACCACCTGAAGTTGGTGCACTTGAGGAGGTGTCTGAGGAAAGCGCAGCTGGCCAGGAGGATTATGATGACGATTATACGGATAGCACATATGTTCTGTTATAATTTAAGTAGGCCTCAGTTATTTGGACTGAGTTAGTCAAAAAGGCTTGATGAGCAGACCTGCCCTTTAACCTCCTTGGCGGTAACCCCGTGTGTGACACGGGGTAAGCCGCCGGAGGGTGCCGCTCAGACCCTGCTGGGCCGATTTACTTAATTTTTTTTTTGCTGGACGCAGCTAGCACTTTGCTAGCTGCGCCAGCACCCCGATCGCCGCCGCCGCGCGCCCGATCGCCGCTATCCGGTGCGGCGCGCGCCCCCCCCCCCCCAGACCCCGAGCGCTGCCTGGCCAATCAGTGCCAGGCAGCGCCGAGGGGTGGATCGGGTCTCCCAATGACGTCCCGACGTCGCTGACGTCGGTGACGTCATCCCGCCCCGTCGCCATGGCGACGGGGGAAGCCCTCCAGGAAATCCCGTTCTTTGAACGGGATTTCCTGATCGCCTATCGCCGGAGGCGATCGGCGGGGCTGGGGGGATGCCGCTGAGCAGCGGCTATCATGTAGCGAGCCCTCGGCTCGCTACATGATAAAAAAAAAAAAAAAATTTAAAAAAAACTGTTGCGCTTCCCCCTGGCGGTATTTTTCATACCGCCAAGGGGGTTAAGGGGATTTTCTCTGAAGAGAGAAAATCTGTAGTTCTGTCAGCAGAACTAGAACATACCAAGAAGCTGTTCTGAACAAGGCCGCAGGTCTCCCTGACCTGGGCCTGGAACAATAAACATCAGTCATGTTTTGTAAATATTCACATTCCTGCATGTATGTCAAATGTCTCATTGATTATTAATTGAGTAGGCGGGTATGATGACACCATGAGTGGGTCCACCAATAGACTGATATAGGGGGTGGCGAAGATGATGTCATATTTAACTCTTTCCTAGCCGGTATTAAATCTGGAGCGAGCGATGGAGAACTCACATCTGCTTCTTCCTTCTGCACTAGCTCGCAAGGCCGACTTGGGCCTCTAAGCATGTTCTTCCTTTATGTAAGCTGATATAATGTATGCTATGTACATAGGTAGTTTAGTGTAACGTAGGTAGGAAGAAGGTACCTGATAGACTTCGGTAGGGAGTCTAATCATGAGCTTATAATGCAACATGAAGATTTGCATAGCTAGGATATGATGACTGTATCTATCTGTCTTTCTGTGACTTGAATAAATAACGAAAACATTGGAGAAGCCTGAGAAAGTCTATATACTGTTTGCTGTGTGGAGAGTCAAGTGATCTCACAGTCTGTGAGACGATGGTGTCGAAGCAAGGTGATAAGAACAGTTTATAACAGTGGTGCCTGAAATCCTTCCCTGCCTAGCAATACAGGCAGACGGGGCCGGGGGCCAAAAATGGTTTCAAGATATTCCACAGCAAAACAAGCGGAATAGACGGACGCAGACGGTAAAGCTTATCAAGCTGATACTGATAAGTGGGAGTGTGCGGGAGCCAAGCACACAGCTGCTATTCGAGAAAACCGGCGGCGACACTCGTGGATGTTAAACTTTGACTGACAGTGCACATCAGTCACAGCCTAAACCGGATCACAGGTGACTGGAAGGCTCCGAGGCCGGCTGGCAGCTGCCGCTGGAGATTGATCCGCTGAGCCAGTGTGGGTACACAGAGCTGACGCTCAGTAGTTCCAGGGATCCACTCAGTGTCGTGGAAAGTTGCCAAAAGCTGGTCGAATTCGCAGGCTTACAAAGTCTTCTGCTCAGGCAAGTATGTTTTACGTTGTTGTGTTGCATTATCTTTATTGTATGAGAGGAGGTTAATGTGTTAATGTGTATATTCTGTGTTAATTGCAGTGGGGAGGCTGCGGGCTTCTCATCTCTCCTGTGCGTGGTGGGAGGGGTGAGGAGAGGTGCAGCTCCGATGTAAATACAGAAAGTGTTGTCAGAGTTTATGTGCTTTGTTTTTTTTTCTTCGGATTCAAGTTTTCTGTGTTGCATATTTATGTGGTGGTTATCTCTGCATTTGTCTCAGGCATGTGTTTGCTGGAAAGAAGTCGATTGGGTTTTTTTTTCTCTCTCCTCTCTTCTCTTCTCTCCCCGTCTCTACAGAGGCTGGGAAAAATGTCCAGATAGAGCAGGGGGGGGGGGGGGGGGGGGTCCCCTGCAGCAGGAGGGGATAGAGAGGAGCGTAGTGGAAAAGTGTAGTGAGAGGTAAAGCTTATCTAGTTCCAGTCAGGGCTGATAAATGTTCTAAAAGTTATATAGGTTTAATGTTGTAGTCATGTCAGACTGATAAATGTTGTTCGTCTCAGTAATAGTGCTGTAATAGTTCTGAGTTATGGCTGAGATAAGCTGCAGATGAGTTGTGGAGAGAGGGGATAGAGGGAGAGAAGAGGAAAGCGAGTGTCTTTCTGTTTGTGAGATGTTCTGCACGTTTCTCGCATTTCCAATCGGTGCTGCTGCTAACATGTTTTTTCAATGTCTGTATTGTGTTGAAGTTCTAGCTGGGATGGTAACAGTTAAAACAGTTACAGTGGTTTGGAGTCGTATAGCTCGCTCGGGCGGTTCTTAGTTATGTCTGTGATAGAGTGAGAAAGATTCCTACGTCTCTGGGGATCCGTATGTCTGATTGCAGTTCGGATTACAGCTGAGACGTGAAGGAATGCTGAGGCTGATTTTTGTGCATTGTGGATAGATGCTGTGTGAGTTTTGTTCTCTCTCCTAGGTCTATAGGAACGAGAGGCTGCTATGGGAGCAGCCATCTTGGCTGGCAGTCCAGGACTCAAAATGGCGGCAGTGGAGAGAGCCCGCCCCCGTGAGTCATGGCCCCCACACGTCATGGCAGGGGGGAGGAGGGGCTGGGGGATCCACGTCACGTCAGGCTGTGCTCGCGGCTCCGGGCAGAGCAGCTGAAAGGAAGGGGGGTAGAAATACAGAGACATTCTCCTGTGTGTCTCGGTTCTCAAAGTATTTCCCCAGAGCTTTTCCCTGGGTCCATGGACAGGAATGCCAGAATAGGAAGTGTTTCCCAGCTGGGTGCAGGGACACACGTAGCAGTACAGATCAGAAATGGGTCTGTACTGTGTTGCTTATGGGATTATTCCTGTAAGTGAGGCACCTTAATGGGTGGTGCAGCATGAGTTCCCAATAGAAGGAAAGGGGGACAGCGCATCAAAGGGGGTGCCGGAGTTGGAAAAAAGGGAGTTGACCAATTCGGGTTTCCGTCGCCGCTTCTGCAGAGCGGTAACGTTTTTTCCGGTTTTGTCGTGAACAGGGCCAGAGCTGGACTGAGAGGTCTATGCTGGGCTGGAGCTGTTTTTGTGTGCGTTTTTTTTTCGTCCACTGATTGGTCAAATATGTTTTTTCCAGCTCCTATCAATTGTAGCACAAAGAACAAGGACTGACAGCAGTTCATGGGGCAATTATACAGATGATAGAATTGCCGTTTACAGAGTGACAGTGTATCAGTACGGTGTTTGCCATGTGACTACCTACCAAGTGGGCATTCAGGGATCTGCATACAGGCATGTGACGCTGGTATGCTTAGCCCTGCACCCTGTGTAGTGTAAGTGTAAAGTGCTCCTTCCTACAGGGAGGCAGCCGTTTTTTTTGTGAAGTCTGGGGGTGGTGGCACGGCAAACATTGATCAGAGGGTACAACACACAGAACTTCTAGCAGAGCTGGTATCGCGATGAAGTTCTAGACAAGTAAATGCGATAATGAGTAAGAGCATTGCAGGCTCACCTGCAAAGCAGCATCAGGTGTGGCATCCGTAATCTGTGCATGCGACGGCCGCGCATGGACAGATAAGGGGGGATGTGGAGTGAGCTGCAATGGGGTGAGAGCTTCCAAAGGTGAAGCGAGCTTCCATAGGTGAAGTCCGCGGGAGCATATCTTAAACAGGTAAGTACTGAGGATAGTACTGAGGTAGGGGGGTGCAGTTTAACTCCAATCTACCAATAAGAGTAAACAGAGTTCATGAGAACCATAAAGCAACGAGATCAATTACGGTATATATTGATCAATTTAAAGTGTAAAGAGTACAAGCCGCAGGGCGAATCCCAAATCATTAATAAGAATTGATTTGTTTGTATTTCGATTTCAGGTGTTTGGCAATATGGAATTGAGACAGCTGCAGTGCTGGCAGCAAAGATGGAGATGTCAGTCGGATAAGCGAAAGGTTCCAGATGCCAATCTAAGCTTGGAGGAACACGAGATTCCTGAAATCGGAAAGAGACTAAAACACGAGATTCCTGAAATTGGAAAGAGACTAAAACACGAGATTCCTGAAATCGGAAAGAGACTAAAACACGAGATTTCGGAGATCGGAAAGAGACTAACAAAACTGTCGGAGCAAAGCATAATGCAAAGTGCTAATGTTTTTCTTTCCCAGGGTGGTGCTTTTATAATGAAGAGTACCATGCTGATGGTGATCCTAGGTTGCCATTCCGTCCTAGGAGAACGAAGAGAGGACATTCTCATGTATAATAAGGGGTTAATGAGAATGCAAGGCCCAAGCATGTTAATGTTGGGTGACAAAGGTACTGATCCTTTCACACCTCCCTCCGCTTGGCACAGATGGACCATGCAGGGACGGAGGAAAAGAGCACTTGTGCCAGAAAGCAAATTTCATGGCACAAGGTGGGTGAAAGGTCTGAAGGGTCAAGTGTGCGGGCAGTGGGAATTTAATGGCAGTATAAATCTGCTATTGAATGCCACACTCCCAGAATCGATGCACCGATCCAAAGGTTTGTTAAAAGGTACATTGCAGTACAATGGGTACATGCAAAAGGTGGAGTGTGTGATTCAGGGGTACCTTGTCTTGGTTATGCAGAGTGAGATGGTTCCAGATTGGAGAGGAACGAGCAGGAGGCGTCAATTCTCTTACCAGAGAGACGCAGGGGACAACATCACACTCTGGAGCTACCAACAGAGAGTGCCTCTGAAACAACTATACACACGTAAAGGCTGGAAAGCCAAGGGTGGGTGGTTCTCGAAACAAGAAGTAACAATCGAGATCAAGCCACATTTCCAGGTGACAAAGAGGGTGGGGAGAGCGGTCCCGGGGGAGGGAAAGCCCACACAGGGAACCCCATTCACACCACACGGGTCACAACAGGGGACGATATTACACAGTCCATATGCAACAGCTTATCCTCATGATAGTTGGGTAAGTGAAGAGGTACTCTTAATCGAAAGATTGCAGAGAGTACAGTCTTCCCGACCTCAGGTACATATTGTGCCTCAGGACATAAGGGGGGAAGAGGTCCAATCAGGACAGCTGGGGACATATTTTGTCAGCGAGAGATTGGACAAGGGGAGGTATATTAATTTTTCTGGAGAAGGATCTTTTGCATGGCAGCTTCGAGATGTTTGGGTGAACAAATGGAAACGGTGCAACATTCCTTTAGGCACCGCTACTTCCTTAGTTCCCACCTCAACCCGTGTCTTACACCAGGACCTGAGAGGTCAACCTTTTTTGGTGCTAGACGGGGAGGTGAAGCAAGTAGAGTTGTCCTCATGCGGGCAATTCTTGCAGAAGTATCTGCGTTGGCCAGGGCAAGCCAAATTTAGTGAAGAAGCCTGCAAGCTCAATAACGCAGAATGCGAGGCTACCATTCAAAAGATCCACCCTGAAGCCCAACCGATAGTTCCGGTGGCTTAAGGACAGGTTTGTTTTTTTAACATAAGGTCTAATGATACATTCAAGGTATATTCTCATAATTGTTCCGATAAGGGGGAGTTTCCAAGGGGAACATATTGTGTGAGTGGAGATCCCATATGGATCCTGTCATCCAGGTTTGATGACGTTGTTTCTCAAATTGTTAAGAGAACTCTAAAGGTCAAAGTTTCACGGGTAGTTCCCGTCCTGAAAGTGAACCCGACATGGGACAAAGGGGAACAGGGTTTGATCCAAGACGACCACATTTTGTTACAAAGGTTAAACAAACAGTACACTAAGTTAGAGGTAAGATTTCACCATGATACAGGTGATCTTAACGAGGTAGAACACAAAAATGAGCAGGTGAGTTCCAGTCTGCCCTGGTGAACAAAGGTTCCGGTGATGTTCCAGGGACACTCGGACGGGGCATCTGCAGTTCCAAAGTTCTTTCTACACCCACTGGTCGTCTGGATGGGGATGACAACTTTAGGCATCATTGTCCAGGTGAGGTTGCGGGTTAAAATTACGTAAAATAAATTAACCTGGTCCAGAGATTGGTGCCTCATAAACAATCTACTGAACCAATAGTTTAAATTAAGGGATAAACAGGGTTACGGGTATAGGTTTAGTAGTACCTAGGAGCTGATTGTATAAAGGCGCTCTTTTAGAAGGCACCTGGCACTGCTCCGTTTTGTAACAACCAAACAAGTTTCACTTTTCTGTGGTCATGCAAGTTTGTGAGTGATACGCAAGTGACGCAAATGCTGAGCATGTGGTATTGAGGGACTTAGAAGTAGGGCTTCCCCAGAGAGCCTGGTTACAGGAAGACCAAGAGGTCTTGCTCTCTCTCTTCCAGGCGTAACCACCGAGAGCAGAGAAGTTGTGTGAGCACGAACATCGAAAAGTGAAACATAAACGAAAGAAACCAGGTACTGGGAGGTTCAGACGCTGGGATCTGCGGGTCAACCCGTTTTAGGGGGGATTGTTATAATTTAAGTAGGCCTCAGTTTTTTGGACTGAGTTAGTCAAAAAGGCTTGATGAGCAGACCTGCCCTTTAAAGGGAAGGTCCAAGCAAAAAAAAAAAATGAGTTTCACTTACCTGGGGCTTCTACCAGCCCCATGCAGCCATCCTGTGCCCTCGTAGTCACTCACTGCTGCTCCAGTCCCCCGCTGGCAGCTTTCTGACCTCGGAGGTCAGGGCCACATTGCATACATTTTTACGCATTCCAGCTAGTGCAGGAACAAAAATGTACGCGTTGCACAACTAACGCGTAAAAATGTATGTGTTAATTTTCCTGCACTAGCGGGAAAGTGTAAAAATGTACGCAATTCAGCCCTGACCTCCGAGGTCAGAAAGCTGCCAGCGGGGGACTGGAGCAGCAGTGAGTGACTGCGAGGGCACAGGATGGCTGCATGGGGCTGGTAGAAGCCCCAGGTAAGTGAAACTCATTTTTTTTTTTTGCTTGGATCTTCCCTTTAAGGGGATTTTCTCTAAAGAGAGAAAAAATGTAGTTCTGTCAGCAGAACTAGAACATACCAAGAAGCTGTTCTGAACAAGGCCGCAGGTCTCCCTGACCTGGGCCTGGAACAATAAACATCAGTCATGTTTTGTAAATATTCACATTCCTGCATGTATGTCAAATGTCTCATTGATTATTAATCGAGTAGGCGGGTATGATGACACCATGAGTGGGTCCACCAATAGACTGATATAGGGGGTGGCGAAGATGATGTCATATTTAACTCTTTCCTAGCCGGTATTAAATCTGGAGCGAGCGATGGAGAACTCACTTCTGCTTCTTCCTTCTGCACTAGCTCGCAAGGCCGACTTGGACCTCTAAGCATGTTCTTCCTTTATGTAAGCTGATATAATGTATGCTATGTACATAGGTAGTTTAGTGTAACGTAGGTAGGAAGAAGGTACCTGATAGACTTCGGTAGGGAGTCTAATCATGAGCTTATAATGCAACATGAAGATTTGCATAGCTAGGATATGATGACTGTATCTATCTGTCTTTCTGTGACTTGAATAAATAACGGAAACATTGGAGAAGCCTGAGAAAGTCTATATACTGTTTGCTGTGTGGAGAGTCAAGTGATCTCACAGTCTGTGAGACGATGGTGTCGAAGCAAGGTGATAAGAACAGTTTATAACATGTTCCCGGTAGAAGAGATGACCAGGGGGACAGTTCAGAGGAGTAGTCAGAGAGGAGTAGGAGGAGATGACTCCATGATAGAAGCAGAGGGAGCTCGTCCTCAGAAACAGCTGGGGGCAGTGTCCGGCACCATGTATCGCCAGCTATGGCCAGCCAGCCAACGTGCCCTTCAACGTCAGCTGCTGATGCCACCGTAGCGCCATCACCCCAGAGGGGCTCAGCGGTTTGGAAATTTTTTCACGTGTGTGTCTCAGATCGGAGCAAAGCCATCTGTTGTCTCTGCCAGCAAAAATTGAGCCGTGGAAAGGCCAACTCTCACGTAGGGACAAGTGCCTTACGAAGGCACCTGGAGAGAAGGCACAAACAGCTATGGCAAGAACACCTGAGGAAAAGCAGCACCCCTCAAAAGACAAGCCACCCTCCTTCTCCTCTTCCTCCTTCAGGTGCATCGTCTTCATCCACTTTCTCCCTTGCACCTTCACAGCCACCCTCCTCCACACCGCCTCTTCCCTTGAGCGGTTCCTTCTCCTCTGCCCACAGCAGTACCCAGCTGTCCGTTAGAGTGGGGCCGAACCTCCGATTTTAGGTTCGCGAATCGGGTTCGCGAACTTCCGCGTAAGGTTCGGTTCGCGTAAAAGTTCGCGAACCGCAATAGACTTCAATGGGGATGCGAACTTTGGAAAAAAAAATTATGCTGGCCACAAAAGTGATGGAAAAGATGTTTCAAGGGGTCTAACACCTGGACCCCCAGGTGGAAGAGTGGGATACATGCCAAAAGTCCCCGGGAAAAATCTGGATTTGACACAAAGCAGCGTTTTAAGGGCAGAAATCACATTGAATGCTAAATGACAGGCCTAAAGTGCTTTAAAACATCTTGCATGTGTATACATCAATCAGGTAGTGTAATTAAGGTACTGCTTCACACTGACACACCAAACTCACCGTGTAACGCACCGCAAACAGCGGTTTGTGTAGTGACGGCCGTGCTGGACTGGTGCGCACCATGGCGAGAACAGGTATGCAGTGGCGGGTTCACTGAACAGAACAGGTATGCAGTGGCGGGTTCACTGAACAGAACAGGTATACAGTGGCGGGTTCACAGACACAGGTATGCAGTGGCAGGTTCACTGAACAGGTATACAGTGGCGGGTTCACTGAACACAACAGGTATGCAGTGGCGGGTTCACTGAACAGGAATACAGTGGCAGGTTCACTGAACAGAACAGGTATGCAGTGGCGGGTTCACTGAACAGTACAGGTATGCAGTGGCAGGTTCACTGAACAGGTATGCAGTGGTGGGTTCACTGAACAGGTATGCAGTGGTGGGTTCACTGAACAGGTATGCAGTGGTGGGTTCACAGAACAGGTATGCAGTGGTGGGTTCACTGAACAGGTATGCAGTGGTGGGTTCACAGTGCAGGTATGCAGTGGTGGGTTCACAGAACAGGTATGCAGTGGCAGGTTCACTGAACAGGTATGCAGTGGTGGGTTCACAGTACAGGTATGCAGTGGTGGGTTCACAGAACAGGTATGCAGTGGCAGGTTCACTGAACAGGTATGCAGTGGTGGGTTCACAGTACAGGTATGCAGTGGTGGGTTCACAGAACAGGTATGCAGTGGCAGGTTCACTGAACAGGTATGCAGTGGTGGGTTCACTAAACAGGTATGCAGTGGTGGGTTCACAGTACAGGTATGCAGTGGTGGGTTCACAGAACAGGTATGCAGCCAGGAACAAGCTAAGCCTAACTAATCTTTCCCTATGAGAGACAGTCTGCAGCAGCTCGCCCTACTCTCACTAACGCAGGCACACGAGTGAGCGTAATGGCCGCCGCTGCCTGCCTTTTATTGGGGGGGGGGGGAATTTTATTTGGCTCCAGGGGCTAGTGTAGCCTAATTGGCTACACTGGGCCTGCTGACTGTGATGTAGAGGGTCAAAGTTGACCCTCATGGTGCATTATGGGGCGAACCGAACTTCCGCAAAAGTTCGCCTGCGGGACCCGAACGCGAACCACTGAAGTTCGCATGGAACCGTTCGCAGGCGAACCGTTCGGCCCAACTCTACTGTCCGTGAAGGAAGTATTTGAGCGTAAGAAGCAAATGTCTGCAAGTCACCCTCTTGCCCGGCGTCTGACAGCTGGCATGGCGTAACTATTAGCTCGCCAGCTATTACCATACAAGCTGGTAGAGTCGGAGGCTTTCCGTAAGTTTGTGGCCATTGGTACACCGCAGTGGAAGATACCAGGCCGCAATTATTTTTCACAAAAGGCCATACCCAAACTGTACCGTGCAGTTGAGAGCGAGTGGTGTCATCTCTGGCACACAGCTTTGGGTCAAGGGTCCACCTGACCACGGATGCCTGGTCTGCCAAGCACGGGCAGGGCCACTACATTACATACACAGCACATTGGGACAACCTGGTGACCGATAGCAGCAAGCAAGGAGTACGTGGCTGCGCAGCGGACCGACTTGTCACACCTCCACGACTTGCAGGCAGGCCTCCAGCCACCTCCTCTCCACCTGCTACCACAGCTTCGCTGTCGTCATCCTCCTCCTCCTCCTTGGCTGGTGCCACGATCTCATTTCCAGCTACACAGCCCCAGCACCCCAGGGCCTATGCTGCATGCCAGGTACGACAGTGTCACGCAGTGTTAGACATGTCTTGCCTGAAAGCGGAGAGTCACACTGGAGCAGCTCTCCTGGCTGCTCTTAACAAACAGGTGGAGCAATGGCTGACCCCGCACAAGCTTGAGATTGGCAACGTGGTGTGTGACAATGGCAGCAATCTCATTGCTGCGTTGAATTTGGGAAAGCTGACACACATACCCTGCATGGCACATGTGCTGAATCTGGTCGTGCAAAGATTTGTGTCCAAGTACCCAGGCTTAGAGGACGTCCTGAAGCAGGCCAGGAAGTTGTGTGGGCATTTCAGGCGCTCTTACAAGGCCATGGCACGCTTTGCGGACATTCAGCGTAGAAACAACTTGCCGGTGAGACGCCTGATTTGCGATAGCCCGACTCACTGGAATTCCACCCTGCTGATGTTCTCTCGCCTGCTAGACCAGGAGAAAGCCGTCACCCAGTACCTGTATCATTATAGTACAAGGACACAATCTGGGAGGATGGGGATGTTGTGGCCCAACAACTGGACACTGATGCGAAATGCATGCAGGGTCTTGGAGCCCTTTGAGGAGGTGACCAAACTGGTAAGTCGCGATGAGGGCACCATCAGCGACTTGATCCCCTACGCCTACTTCCTGGAGTGTGCCGTGCGTAGAGTGGTGGATACAGCTGTGGAGGAGCGTGAACAAGAAGAGTTACGGCAGCAGGAGTCGTGGGAGCCATTTACACACAAACCCGATGTTCCCACAACACCTGCGGCAGCACAGAGGGGGGAGGAGGAGGAGGAAGAAGAGGAGTCGTTTGGGGAAGGAGAGGAGTCAGACTCTGATGATGGTGATGATGAGGAAGGTGTTTCTGTGGAGGAGGAAGAGGAGGCGGAAGAAGAACAACCACGGCAGATGTCACAGGGGGCTTCTGCTGCGTCACGTTCCCGTGGTATTGTTCGTGGCTGGGGGGAGGAAGAGGTGTTGCATACCGTCACTGAGGAAGAGCAAGAGGAGATGGAGAGTACGTCTGCATCCAGCTTTGTGCAAATGTCCTCTTTCATGTTGTCCAGCCTGTTGAGGGACCCCCGTATCAAAAAACTCAAGACAAATGACCTGTACTGGGTGGCCACGCTACTAGACCCTCGGTACAGGCACAAAGTGGCGGACCTGTTACCAACTCAACACAAGGCGGAAGAGGATGCAGCACTTGCAGAACAAGCTGTCAATGATGCTTTACAATGCGTTTAAGGGTGATGTGGCTGCACAACGCAATCAAGGTACCACTGGCAGTAACCCTCCTCCTCCCAAGTCCATGCAGGCAAGGACAGAACGCTCCAGCGATCTCAGGGCGATGTCGGACATGCGGACGTTCATTAGTCCAACTCCTTGCCATAGTCCTTCCGGATCCACCCTCCACCAACGCCTGGACCGGCAGGTAGTCGACTACCTAGCCTTGAGTGTAGATGTAGACTCTGCGAAAAGCGACGATGAACCCTTGGACTACTGGTTGAGCAGGCTTGACCTGTGGCCAGAGCTGTCCCAATTTGCCATACAACTTCTCTCTTGCCCTGCCGCAAGCGTCCTGTCAGAAAGGACCTTCAGTGCAGCTGGAGGCATAGTTACTGAGAAGAGAAGTCGCCTAAGTCACGACAGTGTTCAGTGCCTGACCTTTATCAAAATGAATGAGGAATGGATCACGGAGGGCTACTGCACGACCGAAGACTAAGTCAGTCCCCACACACAGCATCTCTGCCTGCAGGCCGCTTGACTGCCTTCTCCGCCACCACCAACAGGGTCCTGGACTCTAGGCAGATTCCTGAATTTTTAAGGCCGCTGCTACACAAATTTTTCTGGTGCGTGTACATGTCTGCCTAATTTTTCTGGCTGCACTGCGGGCGGCTGGAACAAAAAAAACAAAAGGCAGGTACATGTGCCCATCCCCCTTCGTGATCATTACCTTTCCGCGGTGAAGGGGCTTGCGCATCACAATGAAGCAATGACAGCCGGCTATTTGAGTGTCTCGGGTGTGGGTGGCACACAAAAGATAATAAGGTCGTTGCTTCATTGTGGTCAGACCAAATTTGATCAGCTGGTCAGTCACTGTTGTTCTATCATTGAGCTGGCACAGCCCGGCAACCATATGGGCTTGAAAAACGCCACGGCCTACACTCTGGCCACGGTGCGCACCAGTCCAGCACGGCTGTCACTACGCAAACAGCTGTTTGCGGTGCGTTACACAGTGAGTTTGGTGTGCCAGTGTGAAGCAGAACTCTAATTACACTCCCTAATTGATGTATACCCATGCAAGATGTTTGAAAGCACTTTAGGCCTGCAATTTAGCATTCAATGTGATTTTTGCCCTTAAAACGCTGCTTTGCGTCAAATCCAGATTTTTCCCCGGAACTTTGGGCATGTATCCCACTCCGCTATGCCCCCCCTCCAGGTGTTAGACCCCTTGAAACATCTTTTCCATCACTTTTGTGGCCAGCATAATTTTTTCTATTTTTCAAAGTTCGCCTCCCCATTAGTGATGGGCGAACAGTGTTCGCCACTGTTCGGGTTCGCCCGGATTTTGGCATGTTCGGGTTCAGTTCATGTAGATGACGCGTACCCTCGTACACGTCATCGCGGTACTTCTGCTCTCTCTTGACGTGACTTACAAATGTAAACAGGAAGTGCGTCAGAGAGAGGGCGGAAGTACCAGATGGTACTAGCGCCTGTGATCTCCGGCTGCCCGCTTCCTGCCCTCCTCCTGCCAGGTACTTTGGGGGACTTCAATGTAATTTTATAGGGTCCAGCAGAGGGGAGAGCTTAGCGGGGAGGGGTGGGGGGCATTTCCGACCCCCCCCCCGCGCTCGGGGCATGCTCTCCCTTTATGCTGGGACCCTATAGGGGGCCCCAAAGGGACATGTTCGGGTTGGGTTCGGGGTTCGGCCCGAACATGCCGAATATCGGGGGCATGTTCGGCCGAACCACCCCGAACCTGAACATCTGGATGTTCACCCAACACTACTCCCCATTGAAGTCTATTGCGGTTCGCAAACTTTTACGCGAACCGAACCTTCAGCGGAAGTTCGCAAACCCGGTTCGCGAACCGAAAATCGGAGGTTCGCGACATCTCTAGAGTAGAGGCGCAACAGCAGCGTGTTGCGCCCATCTTTGAGACGGGTCGTCGCCCACGGCCCATTGGGGACAGTCAGGTGCAGGCTGTGGTGGAAGTGATGGCGGGGCAGGAAGCCACCTTTTCCAGCCAGGCCTCCAGCAGCAGCGAGACTAGTGCCACCAGCACCAGCACTCCTGTCCGCAGCAGGTCTTCACCAGCGCTTGAGGCCATGGTCACGGTGACCCCATCGACCAGCCTGCCCTCAATGAGCATGCTCTTCTCCCCTGAGACTGTGACCATGTACAGGGATGTTTTGGAGAAGTATGAGTTGGAGATGATGGGGCCATCCAAGGAGGAGGAGGAGGAGTTTGAGGTGCAGAAGTTGGTTGCTGGCGCTGAGGAGGAGGGGCGTGATGCAGGGGATGTTGGGGTAGAGGAGTTGGTTGAGTCGGGCTCACAGGATTTGTTTGGGGTTAATGATGATGACTTGATAGATCCTTCCTATGTGCAACCAGTACCACCAGCACAGTTGGTTGAAGGCAGCTCGTCATCGGAGGAGGAGGCGTCTCTGGCGCAGAGACGCGGCAGCAGCAAGGCGGCCAGCACAGGGCGTGGAAGGCAGGAGCCACAGCCTGCTGCTTCAGTCGTTACCACCACCAGCAGCAAACCTCTAACTACAACCAAAAAGGCACAATCCTCCAAGGGCACCCAAAAACCCCAGCCCTCAAGCTCAAAGAGCAGGTTGAAGTCCCCAGTCTGGCGGTACTTCACCAAGTGCGCAGTGGACCCGACCCGTGCAATTTGCAACAGTTGCAATCTCAGTCTCAGCAGAGGTCGCGATATCCACAAATTGAGTACCTCGTGCCTGCAGACCCACGTACAGAGCAGACATTTTGAGGACTTTAATGAGTTGGAGAAGCTTATGCAAAGTAGTGCAGGCAGTGGTCAGAGCCAGACAGCCACTGCACAGATTTCAGCAGCAGCAGCAGCAGCAGCCGACCCTCCTGCCCATCCAGCAGCAGCAGCAGCCCTTCCAGCCCATCCAGCAGCAGGAGCACAGCAGCAACTCATGAAAAGCCTGGGGAAGAACTCCTTGACGGCATCCAACAAGCTCCGGTACCTCAGGGAGAAGGAGAGGACGTAACTGACCCCCAGAGGCCTCACTGTGGGATTGGTGGTGTCCGACAATGCCGCCAACCTGCTGTCTGCCATCAGCAGTGGAGACTTGCTCCACGTCCCTTGCTTGGCCCACGTCCTGAACCTGGTGGTGCAAAAGTTCATGCGCACCTACCTGGGGATGGAGGAGCTGTTAGAAGCGGCGCGGAAAATTGTGCGCACTTTCCGCCGCTCAGCAACTGCCGCAGCAAAACTGGCAGACATCCAGCAGCAGGAGGGCCTGCCACGACACCGCCTCATCATAGATGTTCCAACTCGCTGGAACTCCACCCTGACGATGTTGGAGCGGCTGGTTGAGCAGAGGAGGGCTGTCAACCGGTACATCTATGATGCCACTGTCGCCGGCACCGGCAGCAGAAGCAGCACCACACTCCAGCTCCTCACCAACGCGCAATGGGGGCAGATGCAGCAGGTCTGCTTGGTGTTGGCTCCCTTCCTGCAGGGAACCAACCTGGTGAGTGAACGGGCATCCCTCTGCCAGTGGGTGCCCTTTGTTTGTCTGCTGGACAGGGCACTTGGCGATTTGGTGGATTTGGGAGAGGAGGCCCTGAAGCAGCTGGAACAGCAGCCGCCTGCGCAGTCCACTGCTCCGCAGGTATTTGAGTCCCTGGAGGAGGAGGAGGAGGAGTTGGAGGTGCTGGACGTTGCTGCTGGGGGGGGGGAACATCGGAGCGCAGCAGCAGTGGTGCGAGGGTGGAGAGAGGAGGAAGAGTCTCAGGGGCAAGAGCAGGAGGATGACGCTGACCCTGATGTCTCTGTTAGATTGTCCACCCTGTTCCCCATGGCAGCGCACATGCTGCGCTGCCTGCGCACAGACCCCAGGGTCAAGCGGATGCAAGCGAGGGAGGATGCCTGCATCAGCATGATCCTGGCCCCACGGCTGAGGGGGAGGTGGGATCAGTTTCTGCCTGCCAGAGACCGTGAGCAGCGAGCAAGGGAGTTGCAGGAGATCCTTGTTCGGCGACTGGAGGAAGCCTTCCCCCCACCTTCCACTCCCTCTGCCCCTGTCCAGCAGCCAGCAGCACAGCAGCAGGTGCCTGCGGCCAGCAGCAGCGTCAGGCGCCCAGTAGACCTGCTGTCATTGACGCAGGCATTCTACATGAAGGTACAGCAGCCGAGAGAGGAGGTGCGGGCAGCAGCCACCTTCGGTGAGAGTCACAACCAGCGCATGATCCGGATGGTGATCGACTACATGGGGTCCTTCAGTGGGCTTGACACCGGCAGCGAAGAGCCTGTGGACCCCATGGAGTACTGGGTGGAGCACTAGCACATCTGGAGGGAGCTTGCGCAGTACGCCCTGGAGGCATTGTCTTGCCCCCCTTCCAGCGTGCTGTCTGAGAGGTGCTTCAGTGCAGCCGGTGGCGTGGTCACCGAGAAGCGCTCTCGTCTGTCCACAGAGGGCGTGGACAGACTGACATTTTTGAAGATAAACCAGGCCTGGATAGAAGGCACGTTCCTGGCACCTGTTGTCGGCGAAAGGAGGACATGAGGTGCCTGCCTGGGAATTACATTACATTGCCTGCTGCCTGCCATACGTGACGACTCCTTCTCCTCCTCCTGCTGGCCTGCTGCATTGATTTACCTATGAATTTATTTATGTATTTATTGTATTTCTACCTGACTCCTGCTGCTGCTGGCCTGCTGCATTGATTTACGGTTACCTATGAATTTATTTATGTATTTATTGTATTGCTACCTGACTCCTGCTGCTGCTGGCCTGCTGCATTGATTTACCTATGAATTTATTTATGTATTTATTGTATTTCTACCGGACCCCTCCTGCTGCTGCTGGCCTGCTGCATTGATTTACCTATGAATTTATTTATGTATTTATTGTATTTCTACCGGACTCCTCCTGCTGCTGCTGGCCTGCTGCATTGACTTACCTATGAATTTATTTATGTATTTATTGTATTTCTACCGGACTCCTCCTGCTGCTGCTGGCCTGCTGCATTGATTTACCTATGAATTTATTTATGTATTTATTGTATTTTTACCTGACTCCTGCTGCTGCTGCTGGCCTGCTGCATTGATTTACGGTTACCTATGAATTTATTTATGTATTTATTGTATTTTTACCTGACTCCTGCTGCTGCTGGCCTGCTGCATTGATTTACCTATGAATTTGTTTATGTATTTATTGTATTTCTACCGGACTCCTCCTGCTGCTGCTGGCCTGCTGCATTGATTTACCTATAAATTTATTTATGTATTTATTGTATTTCTACCTGACTCCTCCTGCTGCTGCTGGCCTGCTGCATTGATTTACCTATGAATTTATTTATGTATTTATTGTATTTCTACCTGACTCCTGCTGCTGCTGGCCTGCTGCATTGATTTACGGTTACCTATGAATTTATTTATGTATTTATTGTATTTCTACCTGACTCCTCCTGCTGCTGCTGGCCTGCTGCATTGATTTACCTATGAATTGATGTATTTATTGTATTTATAAAGCGGCAACATATTACACCACACTCATTTTCATCCTGCTGCTGTCAGTGGTCCCACCAGCAGAGTCCACACTATGCATTGCCTGCTGTCAGTGCCACACGTCACTCCTCCTCCTCCTGCTGCTGTTGTATTTATCCTGCTGCTGTCAGTGGTCCCACCGCCAGAGTCCACACTATGCATTGCCTGCTGTCAGTGCCACACATCACTCCTCCTCCTCCTGCTACTGTTGTATTTATCCTGCTGCTGTCAGTGGTCCCACCGCCAGAGTCCACACTATGCATTGCCTTCTGCCAGTGCCACACGCCACTCCTCCTCCTACTGCTGCTGTTGTATTTATCCTGCTGCTGTCAGTGGTCCCACCTCCAGGGTCCACACTATGCATTGCCTGCTGTCAGTGTCACACGTCACTCCACCTCCTCCTCCTGCTGCTGTTGTATTTATCCTGCTGCTGTCAGTGGTCCCACCGCCAGAGTCCACACTAGGCATTGCCTGCTGTCAGTGCCACACGTCACTCCACCTCCTCCTCCTGCTGCTGTTGTATTTATCCTGCTGCTGTCAGTGGTCCCACCGCCAGAGTCCACACTATGCATTGCCTTCTGCCAGTGCCACACACCACTCCTCCTCCTGCTGCTGCTGTATTTATCCTCCTGCTGATGTATTTATCCTCCTGCTGTCAGTGGTCCCACCGCCAGGGTCCACACAATGCATTGCCTGCTGCCAGTGCCACACACACGTCACTCCTCCTCCTCCTCCTGCTGCTGCTGTTGTATTTATCCTCCTGCTGTCAGTGGTCCCACCGCCAGGGTCAACACAATACATTGCCTGCTGCCAGTACCACACGTCACTCCTCCTCCCGCTGCTGCTGTATTTATCCTCCTGCTGCTGTATTTATCCTCCTGCTGTCAGGGTCCACACAATGCTGCCTGCTGCCAGTGCCACACGTCACATTTTTAGTTTTGTTTTTTTAAGTACACCTATTTCAATGTGAATTCCCTTTAAAAAAACACACAAAAAAACCCTGAATTCGCGAACACGAATTTTTACCGAATTTTGAGCCGTAACTCCGAACCGAATATGAATTTGAACCGAATTTCGTGGTCGAAGGCGAATTCGAATGTCATGCGGACCCAAATTCGAATGTACCCGAACCGAATTTTGGTACATCTGAGCATGCCTAATAGTGAGCTCTTTTGAGGTCAGTCCATGATATGACTATGCAGGGCCTGCTCCAGAAATGTTTTTTGTGAGGGTGAAAGGGAGACTTATACAGGTGCTGGATTCACTGGCTGGCGAGCTGGTTATATGCGACGCACAACGCACCACAGCAAATAAGAGGTGTTGCCATGTACTAGAACATGGGCATGGTCGCATGCCTTTATTAAATAAAAATATTAGGTAGTCACACAGGAGTATTGTTGCCCCTGTATAGGTAATAGAACAAGGTGCCTCCAATATAGCTAGCCAATTAAAGTTGGCCCACGTATAGATAGCTAGGTAAAGGTGCCTTCAGCATACTTAGCTAGGTATAGATAACTTCAGGATAGGTAGATAGGTATAGGTGCCTTCAGTATAGATAGCTACAGGGGCAAACGCAGGATTTTTAAGGAGGGGGATTCCTGAAAGGTCCAGAAGCACTTATGTCCTCAAGTGGTTCCAAATACAGGTGGCTCCATACTGCCCATGCACAAAAGTGCGCTGGCGTATTACGGAGCTGCCTATCTTTGGAAGTACTCAAGGACACAAGTGTTTCTGAGGGCTTCTGGTAGCAGTAAATTTGAACGGGGTACAGCGCTGGAACAACTCCCCAAGAGAGGAATGGGAGATAGACTTAGTTTGGACAATTCAGTGGAATATGCCACATAGTGTCACATAGCGCACGCGATACCCATATGATGCAGGGATATATGCATCTGCGGAAGATGGCGGCGCTATATAAATACTAAATAATAATATTTTGCCTCAACAGAATTGCACTTTTATTTAGCTTTCCTGTATGACAAGAAGACACAGCCAGCTCTAGGGGAAGAGGGAAACAAAGGTGAATGAAGGAGGCTGGTGCACACCAAGAGTGCTTCTGAGCGTTTTTCAAATCAACAGTGATTTGAAAAGCGCTTGGCTAATGTTACCCTAGGACAGTGTTCTCACAGCAGCGTTGTGACTTTTTTTCAAAATTGCATGTATACTGCATGTAGAATGTTTTTGAGCGATTCATTCAAAAATCGCTCTGAAAATCGCTTCACAAAATCACACTCACAAATTGCTAGCGATTGCTATTGTCATTTTGGCGTTGCACTAGCCCAGAGATAGGAGTGGAGAAATTGAGAATAGCCTGAGATGGAGCAGAGAACTAATCTGTATTGCAGTCCCACATCAGACAGGCTACTTGCCTGTAATCGGACTCCTGTCCCTGCCAGTCTCCCACACAAGTCAGAAAGAAGCCCTCCTGGAGTCTAGGGACTGTCAAAAACATTTCAACTTGTTTAACACCTTATCCACACATGCAGTCATTATAACAATGGGGAGAGACCAGACAGATGTTTGCCCACGGACCCTGAGTCTAGGCAAGCTCTGCATCATGCTGTGTATATTTACCAGCTTGCGAGCCCTCTAATTGCATCATGTCTGACACTTCTGTGCTGTGGAGAGTCCAGGACTCCAGAATCAACATTCTCTCACTGCAGGCTGCATCTTCTTGTGGGGGAAGCTCGGCTGCCTCTCTCATTCTATTAGCTGGAGGGAGGCACCAGAAGTAAGAAGGGAGGGAGAATGAGGCTGTTTATATTATGCGGGCTTCCCTGGCTGAATACACAGCTCAGTGCAGGGGGGGGGGGTGTTCCAGACACCCGGAATAGCCCCCTCCGTTCGCCAGTGAGCTAGGTATATAGATGCCTTCAGTATAGATAGCTAGGTATAGGTGTCTTCAGTATAGATAGATAGATATATATGCCTTCAGAATAGGTAGTTAGGTACAGGAGCCTTCAGTATAGGTAGCAAGGTATAGATAGCTAGATATAGGAGCCTTCAATATAGATAGGTAGGTATAGGGGCTTTCAGTTCAGTATAGGTAGGTAGGTTTAGGTGCCTTCAGTACAGGTGTGTAGGTATAGGGGTCTTCAGTATTGGTAGCTAAGTATAGGAGCCTTCAATATAGGTAGGTAGGTAGGTATAGGATCCTTCAGTATAGATACATAGGTATAGGGGCCTTCAGTATAGATAGGTGTAGGGGCCTTCAGTATATGTAGGTAGATATAGGAGCCTTCAGTATAGATAGGTATGTATAGGGGCCTTCAGTATAGGTAGCTAGGTATAGGAGCCTTCAATATAGGTAGGTAGGTATAGGAGCTTTCAGTATAGGTTGGTAGGTATAGGGGCCTTCATTATAGGTAACTAGGTATAGAAGCCTTTAATATAGGTAGGTAGGTATAGGAGCCTTCAGTATAGGTAGGTAAGTATAGGGGCCTTGAGTATAGGTAGATAGGTATAGGGGCCTTCAGTATAGGTAGCTAGGTATAGGGGCTGCCACCCCCATCCTCCGCTCTTCTTCCTGCACATGTACAAACAACGGCTTACCTATGCCTCGATTCCAGCATGGAGCGCACAGCCGCCGACCTCTCTCTCCTTCCTTGCTGTTTCCCCAATGCTTGGTTTCTGCTAATGATGCAATAACCAGAAGCCGGTCACTAGGGGAACAGTCAGGAGTTAGAAAGGTCTGCGGCTGTGTGCTCCACGCTGGAATCGAGGAATAAGTAAGCCGCTTCTTGTACATGTGCAGAGAGACGAGAGGAGGACAGGGGGTAGGGAGGGGGGCGAGCGGAGTCGCCCCCGGGATCTGAGGTCTGAGGCAGCGCAGTGGGGAGGGAGCCTACAAGAGTGCAGCGCCGGTGCCATAGCAACTGGCAAACGCCATTTTTAAACTACAAGTAGGTCCACCGGGATTCTGCCCGGCTCCCCGGTGGGCCAGTACGAGCCTGGTTGCTAGGGCCTCTGCTGGAGGCTCTGTGATTGGCCCACAAGCAGGGGTCGAGTGGTGCGTGGACGCGGGTGGATGGCGTCCACTTACTATTTCCAGAGAGTGGACGCCGTCCACTCTGCCATGTTCAAAGGGGAACAGCGCAGAGAAGAGGGAGAGCTGTGAGCAGTGGTGGAGAAGGGGGGCCATCTCCCCCTCCCTTCCCTCACATTGGGGCTCTGTTAAAAGTAATTAAACTTACTCATGAGACATTCTTCGTTCAGTTGCCAAAACCTTAGAAATCTTTTATTACTTGTACAAGGACTTTCTAACAGCCAGCATATAGAGTCTATCTCTAACACAGGCCCAGCATAGCAGTAGAAAGTTTTTTCCTGCATGCATTGGCCTTTTAAAGCCTAATTAATATGATAAAATATTCCTCCTTTTGGGCAGTCTTTTCTGGTAAAAGTCCAACCAGCATGTTCAGTTCGCCTTTGCAGGTGGGGTCACTTGACTCCTCTTTGTCCTGAAAATCAGCCTTTCAAGGAAGTCCCCTGTAACAATATTCTTGCTTTCGTTTTCCTTCAAAGACAAACCCACTTTCGTTTCTCTGAAATGATCTCATAGCCAAGTGGATATTTTTCCAGGATGAAATATCCAGTTTAAACTGCTTCTGCTCAAGGAATTCTTCGTGCTTGGTACAAAATGACACTGGGGGGAGGTTTGGAGGTTGTTCTGGAATTTCACTGTGAAAGACATAGGAGACTGCACAGTATATGGTTCAAAAACATATATTCAATGGTATCGTGATAACTCCTTGGTTAACAATAATCCTATTACTTAAAGTGTCACTCTAACACAATAATCTAATCTTGTGCATGTGGACTATATAGTCACATAGGTTACACAGGATATACATGATATACAGGGTATACATAAAGATTAACAGATTTAATTATAAAATTCTTTCCACATTTCCCTCCTGTTTATAATTAATACTGTGGGTTGTGGCTTGATTATATATGTGCTATAAAAAGAATATTTACATTCACATTTCTATGCTTATGCTTACTTAAGCCTCAGGTATCTGCAAATGTGTCTCCACTACAGGGGTCAGAGGTTCAAGCAAACACAGCCTTCTACTCCCCTTTGCTGCAAATGGGTATGCACTACAGCAAGTCAAGGCATAGAAGTGAAATGCTCAAAAACAAAAATCAGGCTCTGGCCGTGAGCTGGAATTATTGCCTCACACGTTGGCCTGGCCATCTCCCTCCAGCATATCATCATAATCTCCTCCCAAATCACCGTATGCTTCTTCATCATGCTGTGCTAAGGCTGCATACATAGTAATACTCATATGCTTATCTATCAACCTTGCAAAAAATGTTCTCAGCATTGGAAAAATACAGCAGGCTAGCAGGAACAGAACCATAAGAACAGTTAGGAATGCGATACCAAAACTCTGAAAAAAAAATGAAGTCCAGCTTCCAAACCAGTTCTGTAACCAGTCTGTTATTGGGTTTGAAACACCTGAGTTTCGTTTCAGCTCTTCGGATAGGTCTTTTAACTGCTGAAGAGCCACTGTCACTTTTCCATCAGGGGATGTATTATCTGGAATGTAGGTACAACATTGTTCCCCAAAAAATTCACATACACCCCCTTTCTCTGCCAACAGCATATCTAATGCAATTCTATTCTGCAATGCTGTTAATGATGTTGCTTTCAGTTGCTCTGCCAAACCTTCGATAGCATCTCTAGTATAATTAACAAATCTTTGCTGATTGTAATAAATGTAATTAATCCAATCTACATTTTTGTTAACTGTTGGCCATAGGAAAATGGACTCAAACCCTGCAGCAATTTGGTTCCTAGCCTTGAACTCGTCTGGCACCCCTCTGGGGACCCCTATCGCATCAATATATACATATGGGTCCAAACTCCCTTTTGGTGCCTCCCTTTTACTCCGGTGTACCTTTTTATCCACCAAAATTTTAAAGGACTCATAGGGCAATATAGTGACATGTTCTATCATCCAGACAGGGGCACACAACCCTTTCCATTCTGGTGGCAATGATGATTCTGCTTTGTTGGGTTCACAAGGCCACCAAGTATCTTCTAACTGCCATTTTGTTCCTAGGCTCAACCCTTTATCGTTGGTTATTTCCACTATTTCTCCACAATACTTGATCATCGGATGGTTACTGGGGGCAGATCTATTATAGCACGTAAGATTGCTGGCTGTAGCGAATGCACGCTGTGGCGTGCCTGGTACCTTAATACGGGCTCTCTCTGTGGTACAGTTCCGTGGTTGATTCACACTTATCATACTCTGTATCATACATTCTAATTCAGACCCACTCGCCACTACTGATACCAGAGCAATCTGCGGTCTAGCCGCTGCACACACAATACAGTCAGACACATTCACTCAGTACATTCACTCGGTTTGCAGTAAAGATTGCCAAAGTAATCCAGAAATAAAAAATTCCACCAGTCACTAAAACTTTATCACTAGTCACGTTCATCTTGTTAATACTGTCCGGTGGGGATGGGTCAGTAGTCTCTTTGTCTATCCTGTCATTGCTGTTCAATGGAGGTCGTTTAGTCATTGTCATTGTCATTCCAGGGCTCTTCTTCTTCTTCAAAAATGCTATGGCTCTAACCCAACTTCCCCTATGTAGCCTTTTTAGGTATCTGTTCCCCCTTTTTTATCTCCTTTTCACCATGGTTCAAGATAAAGAACTACACCTGTGCCTTAGGAAGAATCCTCTAATATCTTCCCACAGCCTTTGAGATCGTGGTCGCACTGAGGCTCAAGCAAATGTTCCCGTCGCCTCAGGATCTCAAATTTCCGCCCCTCTTTACCCCGTGGTGCTAACTATCAAGAACAGATTGGATCTGGCTACTGTTTTTAAAAGGAAATGACCGCTAAGCATTCTTCTTGAGCAAAATTCAAACAACATTTCTTTTTTTTTCAAAAGCCACCGAAGCTTCGTGTGAGTGTTCGTAGCAAGCTGTGGTTCTGAATCTTTTAATTAATCTGGATTCGGAGGGCCCATGTGCGCCCTCTTGCAATGGTTTAGATATTCCCATATGGTTTTATTCTAATTTAGCCACTATTATCCCTCCTGTTGACACATTTAAAACTCATGTGTCATCACCACAAATAAATCAGACAAATCAGTCAAAGGAAGGTTAGTAGGTCAGCAGTGTACAGAGCGACCTGTAGGTAAAGTCTTAGACTGTAAGTCAGCAGAGGGAGTTGTAGTTGCATATGTCAGGACTGCCAAGTCGTTGCCACGGGAGATGGTGAGGGGACTGGGATGTTGCACACATGTGAATGGCCAGTGTCGTGGGAGCCCGGAGAACATCCATGGTCTGTGGGACAGGTGGGCTCCTCAGTTGCTGACACCTAACCCTGCGGACGCCACTAAGCCGCAAACGTATGCATGATGGGAAAGCGTACACAGTGTTCGTGAAAACAATGGGGGACAAAATCCCATATAACAGGGTAAATAATAAACACACAGCTTGAGCAGAGACGCAGAAAGAAGCTTATCTATTCCACGATGTTCTTCAGCTCACTACTGTAAGACCAGGACAATCATTGGTGTATTCCCTCCTATGCACATAGAACTGATCCACAAAGATTTATTAATTGCCTTGCGGACAAGTCACTGCGCGCAGATGCGGACGGGAGAAACATCCTCTGGTCAATAAACAACACAGAAAACAAAAGTACAGGGGCTAGGGTGGTGCAGCTTTTTTGGACAATGAAGACGTAAATGCCCAAGCAAACTGGCTGTGCAGCATAGGCGGGGGGGGGGGGGGGGGGGGGGATGGATGGATGGATCTGGAGGGATTGGGCTGGTGGAGGTGGGGTGGGGCAGGTGGAGGTGGGGTGGGCTCTTGGCAGAGAACTACAATCATGTATCCCTTTCTGCATTCGCCGTCAGACAAGGCTTTGTACTCAAAATATTTCTATCAAAGTCATTTTACTGAACTCCTTCTAACATACCCACAATTTATAAAAATTTAATCAGATGTCAATCAAAACAGTCAATCAGTCGATGACAATGACCCACATACTACAGCAATGCAGCAATCAATTGTTCCCTGAAGCAAAAAAAAAAAAAAAAAAAATCATCATATTTACTCTTATAATTGAAAGTAATATTTGCGGGGTTTCTCTTTTTCTTTTCTTTTTTTTTTTTTATTTATCCCGCATTCTGGGTTTCACAAAATATATACATTAACTTCTTGCAAACAAACCTTTCATCTTGCTGCATGCATTCTCTCAAATCACTCCGTTCTGCTCCAACACACATACACACATCTAGGCTGGGACTAGTAGTCCATGAAGCCTCTTGCCCCCTCCTCAGAAATGTGGGCGTAACTCATACCTTCTCACAGATTCCAGACAGAAACTCCACTCAAATTTCACAGAATTCAACAGTACAAACACATCCCAACTAGCATTCACAAACAGACAACTGCAACAGTTAAAATCACTTTTAAATTTTCAATCTTCAGACGAACATCGGACAAACAGAGTATAAAACTTGTACAGACATTTGTATACTGTACAAACTACACAAACAACAAACAGACAGACAAACAGCAGCTCATAACTTGTGGATTTCTCCTATAGCCCCCTCCTCCTCCTCAGCTGGATACTTCCCCTGGGAGCTCTGGTGATTTAGATTTCAGAGCTCAGAATTCCCAGCTTCACATCTTACACACCACAACGTAACATTCTTTTAATACCATAGCATAACATTCCATCTTGACATTCGTTTTTTCCGTAATACACTTACACATTTACCTTCAACTAGGGCACAAATGAGTACCCTTAACCACACTTGTCACTTAGTAACCTTGGTGTCTGTCAGGACACTGCTGGACTAGATGATCCTTTTTTCCACATTGAAAACATTCTCCGCGTCGTTTGCGACCTTTATGATCCCTATATCTGCGCCCTCGTGGGCGAAGTGCATGCCCATGATCATTCATGTAACAGCCATTTTCATCATCATCACAATCATAACCATATGTAGCAACTTTCTTCCCTTTCTTTTCCTTAATCCCACATACAGGGTGCCGGATACTTTTTAGAAAATCACTCGGTCTGCAGACTCTATGATCCACAATATATTGTGTGACACACTTGCACAATCCTTCAGTCAAAACCTCACGTATAGCAATCCTACACCGTTCATAAGGGGAATCTGTTGTTTCAGCAGCAGGGGGAGCTACACCTCTATATTTACTAAAAACCTTCATCACTTTATCCAATAGCTCATCTATGTCTGATGCATTAATACCATATTCCGCCTCATATGTCTGGGAGGTCCCATCCACCTTTTGTGGGAGGGGCTGAGTTTGGTTTTGGGGAGGGTTCTGGGGAACTTGACATACAGTAGATGGTACCTCCTCCAAGTCTTTGTTCTCTACTCCTAACCAATGTGCTAAGACTTGGCCCCTCCTCGTATATGCTTCTAGTAGCCATCTTTGAGCTTCTGATAAACCATATTGTTTCTCTAAAACCACATTTCCCTGAGCATCACATTTAATTTGAGAAACAAGATTTCTGCACTCCTCAAGGTGTAAGTGTCCTGCAAAATCATATTTACTTTTCCACAGGCTGCAATATTTTACCCAGTTTTTATTTTTCTTGCGCATAACATATTCATCATCAGTTGCTTTAAGTTTGCCTGTACCTTGCCCCATTCTCAACCTCCCTCGTTCATACACTTGTTTTGAGAATTACAATGTCAGCGGTCTCGTCCCTGAGATGGATTTGTAGAGTTACGTTTCTACCTGGCAGAACTACGTATCTGCCCGTCGGGAGCTGCAGCGGAGACCGGATTCACTCAGTGTGATGAACCTCTGCATGAGGGTACCCCTGACTAAAATACAGAAACAACCTGTGATCTAGATCCACTCCGATATTACTGCCTGTTACGCGGCTGTGTTCTATTACAAAAACGTACAATTCCGCTGAGGCACACGGTAGCTTAGAAAACTGACCACAGATTGTGTCATACAAAACAATATAACAACACATCAAAACTTATACTCTAATTTTGCGCAGCCCTGTGTATGAGAAGTTACAGAAATAAAAGGTAGTACTTACAATTAAGAAGCTTTCAGGACACCCGAGAACTTTGTTTTAGAATCCTAAGCAGGCGATTTCACCGACCTTGGCTGAAGAAGTCTCACGGTTCGAAATAAACCATACGTCACAAAGACGTGAGCTCCAGTTGCGTTTGGCCACCTGCTTTTTGAAGGAAACGTAGTCCCGGTGGGCTTTCACCAGCTTTTTTTATCAGATTCGCCAGTCGCAAACGCGCTCCTAGGACTCACCTCTCTGTGACTATAGGTTTTCCGGTTCGATGAAGACCAGATGTTAAAAGTAATTAAACTTACTCATGAGACATTCTTCGTTCAGTTGCCAAAACCTTAGAAATCTTTTATTACTTGTACAAGGACTTTCTAACAGCCAGCATATAGAGTCTATCTCTAACACAGGCCCAGCATAGCAGTAGAAAGTAAGTTTTTTCCTGCATGCATTGGCCTTTTAAAGCCTAATTAATATGATAAAATATTCCTCCTTTTGGGCAGTCTTTTCTGGTAAAAGTCCAACCAGCATGTTCAGTTCGCCTTTGCAGGTGGGGTCACTTGACTCCTCTTTGTCCTGAAAATCAGCCTTTCAAGGAAGTCCCCTGTAACAATATTCTTGCTTTCGTTTTCCTTCAAAGACAAACCCACTTTCGTTTCTCTGAAATGATCTCATAGCCAAGTGGATATTTTTCCAGGATGAAATATCCAGTTTAAACTGCTTCTGCTCAAGGAATTCTTCGTGCTTGGTACAAAATGACACTGGGGGGAGGTTTGGAGGTTGTTCTGGAATTTCACTGTGAAAGACATAGGAGACTGCACAGTATATGGTTCAAAAACATATATTCAATGGTATCGTGATAACTCCTTGGTTAACAATAATCCTATTACTTAAAGTGTCACTCTAACACAATAATCTAATCTTGTGCATGTGGACTATATAGTCACATAGGTTACACAGGATATACATGATATACAGGGTATACATAAAGATTAACAGATTTAATTATAAAATTCTTTCCACAGCTCTTCATCACCCGATCTCCCCTCCAGAAGTAATGTGCGGGCAGCCGGCAGCGGGTGGGACTTACCTCTCCTCGTTCCGGCCCAGACCAGACTTGCGGCAGTGGAGTGCTTGCGCCGGAACGAGAAGAGGAAAGTCCAGCCCGCTTCCGGCTGCCCGCACGTTACTTCTGGAGGGGAGAGCGAGGGATGGAGAGCCCCAAGGTGAGGGAAGGGGGGGGGGGGGGGGGATGGCCCCCCTTCTCCACTGCTGCTCGCAGCTCTCCTTCCACTTTCCACTGTGCTGCTCCCCTCCTGCTGGGGGACACCTGACTACCTATTCTGGGGACATATACCCCCTGACTACATATACTGGGACAAGTACCCCAGGCTACATATACTGGGCACATATACCTCTGGCTACATATACTGGGACATATACCCCTGGCTACATATACTGGGCACATATACCCCCTGACTACATATACTGGGCACATATACCCCTGGCTACATATACTGGGCACATATACCCCTGGCTACATATACTGGGCACATATAGCCCCTGACTACATATACTGGGCACATATAGCCCCTGACTACATATACTTGGCACATATACCCCTGGCTACATATACTGGGCACTTATACCCCTGGCTACATATACTGGGCACGTATATCCCTGGCTACATATACTGGGCACGTATACCCCTGGCTACATATACTGGCTACATATACTAGGCACATATACCTCTGGCTACATATACTACTATACTCATGGCTACTTACACTGGGGACACCTATAGACCTGGCTACCTATGCTGGGGGTACCTATTTTGGGGAACAGCTGCCAGATTATGTGTATGTTCGGGGAATGGCTGCTGCCAGATTACATGTATTTTGGGGAACTGCCGCCAGATTGTGTATGTTTGGGGCACCACTGCTGCCAGATTATATGTATTTTGGGTGTTACGTGTATTTCGGGTGATCCGCTGCCAGGTTTCGCGTATTTTGGGGAACTGCTTCCAATTATGTGTATGTTGGGGGAACTGCTTCTGCCACATTATCTATTTTGGGGGAACCACTGCCATATTATCTGTATTTTGGAGGAACTTCTACCAGATTATGTGTCTTTTTGGTGAAATGCTGTCAGATTACATCTATTTTGGGGGATACACTACGGCAGAGCTCAAACTTCCCCGGCAGACCTATTACATCACTGCTAAGGTCATGTATATTTGGCCCCACCCATGACCATGCCCACATTATGCTTGACCACGCCCATTTTTGGCACGGCGCAGGGGTTTTCCAGGTGAGTCCACTCACCTCTTTTCCCATGACTAGACCCCTGCCCACAAGTGAATTTTTTTAGTTACTCATAAGTAATTGAAATTACGACTCGTAATCAAAACTTTGAGTGCTTTCACAGTTAATTTCGAGTACACTCGTAATCCCGTATATTTCAGACTATTAGATGTACTTTTTCTCCCCCAAAAATGCCACTGTCAGGAGTCCAGATGCCCATGAACTCCTTTATTTACTTGCACCCCCTCATGATGTGTGATGCAGGTACAGGAAGTACAGAGGCATTGGAACTCCTGACAGTGGCTGCAGCTAGCACTGGGTTTGCCCCTCTTCCGGGACCGAACTTAGGCTGCCCCACCTCCACAAGTGCCAGGGGGGAGATGCCAGCTGTCATTGTGTGGTCTGTACCAAGAAGCTCATTGCATCAAGATCATCTCAGCGGCTGGAGACAAAGGACCCAGAATGCCCAAATTCCCACATTTGGATAGGTGAGATCATCCACCCCTTAGTTGTAATGTTTAGTTAGTGTTGATGTAGTGTAGTGATACTGTAAAGAGAAGTAGCACATGACCTGAAGCAAGTGTAATAACTGGTGGGGGCATCAGGGGTCAGTATAATGTAGTGTAGCGCAATGTTACTGGCGAGGCATCAGGGGCAGAGGAGTATCTAGAGGGGTGCATATAGGGCATATAGGGCACCTGCCATAGGCGCCCCTTGTCACTCACCTGGGGGGGGGGGCATCAATGAGCAAATAAATCACTCCCCCCCTCAGGTCCGAGTCCACACTCCATAATTCTGTTGCTTACCAGCGCCATTTCCACTACCGCTAAGCTGCCTAACCCATACAGAAAGAGGAGAGGAGGTTTATGCCAGGGTGTCGCGTTAACCTCCCACCTGCCGCTTCTCTTGTTCTCATGTTAACGCCAACACCGCTTGCAGCCTCTTCCTAGCCTGATTGGCTGATTGTGCTGCTGAGAGCCAGACTGAGGCATGTCACAGAGGCAGAGCTGAAATTAATTTATACATCAAAAGGTAATTAGAAACAAAGTATTGTAATTAGTGTTGGGCGAACATCTAGATGTTCGGGTTCGGGCCGAACAGGCCGAACATGGCCGCGATGTTCGGGTGTTCGACCCGAACTCCGAACATAATGGAAGTCAATGGGGACCCGAACTTTTGTGGTTTGTAAAGCCTCCTTACATGCTACATACCCCAAATTTACAGGGTATGTGCACCTTGGGAGTGGGTACAAGAGGAAAAAAAAAATTAGCAAAAAGAGCTTATAGTTTTTGAGAAAATCGATTTTAAAGTTTCAAAGGGAAAACTGTCTTTTAAATGCGGGAAATGTCTGTTTTCTTTGCACAGGTAACATGCTTTTTGTCGGCATGCAGTCATAAATGTAATACATATAAGAGGTTCCAGGAAAAGAGACCGGTAATGCTAATCCAGCAGCAGCACACGTGATGGAACAGGAGGAGGGTGGCGCAGGAGGAGAAGGCCACGCTTTGAGACACAACAACCCAGGCCTTGCATGAGGACAAGAAGCGTGCGGATAGCATGCTTTGTACCACCATGCAGTCATAAATGTAATAAAGATAAGTGGTTCAATAAACAGGGACCACGCGGCAACGCTAACCCAGCAGCAGCACACGTGATGGAACAGGAGGAGGCGCAGGAGGAGAAGGCCACGCTTTGTGAGACACAACAACCCAGGCCTTGCATGAGGACAAAAAGCGTGCGGATAGCATGCTTTGTACCGCCATGTAGTCATAAATGTAATAAAGATAAGAGGTTCAATAAACAGGGACCACGCGGCAACGCTAACCCAGCAGCAGCAGCAGCAGCAGCACACGTGATGGAACAGGAGGAGGCGCAGGAGGAGAAGGCCACGCTTTGTGAGACACAACAACCCAGGCCTTGCATGAGGACAAAAAGCGTGCGGATATAGCAGCAATGCTTTTTGCCGCCATGCAGTCATAAATGTAATACAGATGAGAGGTTCAATAAACAGGGACCGGAAACGCTAAACCATCCCAGATGTTCATCGGTCATGTTACTTGGTTGGGGTCCAGGAGTGTTGCGTAGTCGTTTCCAATCCAGGATTGATTCATTTTAATTTGAGTCAGACGGTCTGCATTTTCTGTGGAGAGGCGGATACGCCGATCTGTGATGATGCCTCCGGCAGCGCTGAAACAGCGTTCCGACATAACGCTGGCTGCCGGGCAAGCCAGCACCTCTATTGCGTACATTGCCAGTTCGTGCCAGGTGTCTAGCTTCATGCCCGGTTTCAGGTCCAGCGGTGCCAGCCACAAATCCGTCTGTTCCTTTATTCCCCTCCAAATTTCCTCCCCTGTGTGCTGCTTATCCCCAAGGCAGATCAGCTTCAGCAACGCTTGCTGACGCATGCCAACAGCTGTGCTGCACTGCTTCCACGATCCTACTGCTGCTGGTGCTGGGTTAGCATTTCCGGATGAGGTACAGCTTTGAGATGCGTTGGAGGAGAAGGAGTCAGAGAGGTAGGTGCTGCTGTTGTTATCCAGCTGTTTGCGGCGTGGGCAACACCCGCGCCGTAGCAGGTGAGGAATCGCTGCCAGGCTCCACAAGGTTCACCCAGTGCGCGGTAAGGGAGATGTATCGACCCTGGCCGAACGCACTCGTCCAGGTGTCAGTGGTGAGGTGAACCTTGCAGGCAACGGCATTCTTCAAGCTTCGGGTTATTTAGCTGACCACGTGCTCATGCAACTCAGGCACTGCAGAGCGCGCAAAGTGGTAGCGGCTGGGAACCACGTAACGTGGGATGGCCACTGACATCATGCCCTTGAAGCTGTTTGTCTCCACCACTCGATATGGCAGCATTTCGCAGGCCAGAAGCTTGGCTATGCTGGCTGGCTGTTACTGCCACGGCCCGGGGGTCATTTGCTGGCAATTTCCTCTTGTGCTCAAACATCTCAGAGACAGACAACTCAACCGTAGCGCTGCACACCGAAGGGCTGTTGGTTGTTGTGTTTGATGAACACTGGGAGACCTCAAGAGCACTAGTCCGGAAAGTGACAGTGTCAGCATCGTCTGATGTTTGTGAATGTTGTGAACCACGCAATGGCTGGGCTACTGCTGCTGCTGAGGCGGGTCTGGTGGTGAGTCTGGTGAACCCAAGGGAGGCAGTGTTGCTGGTGGTACCCTGTCCTGCCGCGTTTGCCCACAGAGTGGGATGTTTGGATAGAATGTGGCGGCTCATGCTGGTGGTGGAGAGGTTGTTAATACTTTTCCCCCTGCTCAGGCGGGTCTTGCACACCTTGCAAATCGCCATGGTAACATCCTCAGTGCAGTCTTCAAAGAAAGCCCAGACTTTAACTGGCTGAGGACTCGGACCTCGTGCGTGATGTGCTGGTGCTGCTTAACCCACTGCTGGACGCTTGAGAGGTCATCCAAGTAATTATCTGGTCCTGTTCTTTTGGATCTGTGAGGGTTGTTGTCCTGGACAACATGGGCAGTATTGAGTGGGTTTTCTTGGGTGCTCCCCTGTGGCCTGTACGTGAACCGTCAGGGGAAACACCTCTTCCCTTGCCCCTCCCTCTTTCACCGGATTTCTTCCTCATTTCACTTATCCTTAAAGTACACGCTGACTGGCAGCAGTACAGTGGCAGTACAGAAATGCTATACAGTGGTGGGTGAGCGGTGTACCACTATTGTCAGCAGTGACACAGAGCACAATGCTATACAGTGGCGGGTGAGCGGTGTACTACTGTTCCCAGCAGACACAGAACAGTAAACAGAATGCTATATAGTGTGGCTGAGCGAGCGGTGTACCACTATTCCCAGCAGACACAGAACAGTAAACAGAATGCTATATAGTGTGGCTGAGCGAGCGGTGTACCACTATTCCCAGCAGACACAGAACAGTAAACAGAATGCTATATAGTGTGGCTGAGCGAGCGGTGTACCACTATTCCCAGCAGACACAGAACAGTAAACAGAATGCTATATAGTGTGGCTGAGCGAGCGGTGTACCACTATTCCCAGCAGACACAGAACAGTGAACAGAATGCTATATAGTGTGGCTGAGCGAGCGGTGTACCACTATTCCCAGCAGACACAGAACAGTGAACAGAATGCTATATAGTGTGGCTGAGCGAGCGGTGTACCACTATTCCCAGCAGACACAGAACAGTGAACAGAATGCTATATAGTGTGGATGAGCGAGCGGTGTACCACTATTCCCAGCAGACACAGAACAGTAAACAGAATGCTATATAGTGTGGCTGAGCGAGCGGTGTACCACTATTCCCAGCAGACACAGAACAGTGAACAGAATGCTATATAGTGTGGCTGAGCGAGCGGTGTACCACTATTCCCAGCAGACACAGAGTGGCAGTAAACAGAATGCTATATAGTGTGGCTGAGCGAGGTACACAGAGTGGCAGTAAACAGAATGCTATATAGTGTGGCTGAGCAAGCGGTGTACTACTATTCCCAGCAGACACAGAGTGGCAGTAAACAGAATGCTATATAGTGTGGCTGAGCGAGGTACACAGAGTGGCAGTAAACAGAATGCTATATAGTGTGCAGGGGCGTAGCAATAGGGGGTGCAGAGGTAGCGACCGCATCGGGGCCCTTGGGCCAGAGGGGCCCTGAAGGGCCCTCTCTCAACTGCAGTATTAGCTCTCTATTGGTCCTGTGCTCATAAAAATCAATTCTAAAGATACTTTGAATAGTGGTAATCATTAACAAACTGTTCCCCATCCCCTTCTTGCACCTCTGACATTGTAGTTGCCGTTGGCAGGTTTTGGTGCGCCGTATTAATTGTTCTGTATAGAGTGCTTGGGGGGCCCCATTGTAAAACTTGCATCGGGGCCCACAGCTCCTTAGCTACGCCACTGATAGTGTGGCTGAGCAAGCGGTGTACTACTGTTCCCAGCAGTGACACAATGACAGGGGGGACCCTGGCTAGCGTGGCTGGAGCGCGAACTACCCTGCCTGCCTACCCAAAGCTAAACCCACAGACAAATGGCGGAGATATG
This sequence comes from Hyperolius riggenbachi, assembly GCF_040937935.1. Lineage (NCBI taxonomy): Eukaryota > Metazoa > Chordata > Amphibia > Anura > Hyperoliidae > Hyperolius > Hyperolius riggenbachi. The sequence goes on from NC_090655.1 coordinate 155,108,299, forward strand.
ACGTGGTTCGGGTATTTATTTACCCGAACCACGTGACAGTTCGGCCAATCAGAGCGCGTTCGGGTCCGAACCACGTGACCCGTTCGGCCAATCACAGCGCTAGCCGAACGTTCGGGGAACGTTCGGCCATGCGCTCTTAGTTCGGCCATATGGCCGAACGGTTTGGCCGAGCACCGTCAGGTGTTCGGCCGAACTCGAACATCACCCGAACAGGGTGATGTTCTGCAGAACCCGAACAGTGGCGAACACTGTTCGCCCAACACTAATTGTAATAACACATTATTATTATTACAAAATCTATTCAGCAGCAGCAGCCAGCAACTACTTTCCCACTTTTGATCTCACTCAGTTTAGTTGTGATTTCCATAATATAGCAGGCACCTGCTTCCCCCCATTTTAGAAGTTGAAATCCAGAGTTGTTCACTATATATAACAAATGACTCAACTCAACAGTTTTTAAGTAGGGTGTCATTTTAGTTTGAAAAAAATATTTCTGACTGGGGTTCTACTTTAAAATAAATACCACTGTTTTGCTCTATCAAAGATCAACTGGGGTCATACAACTTGTTTTGATGGTTTTCTACAGTCAAAAAATAATTAAACTATAAAGTGTAAAATGTTTCATTGCAGACAAAAAAAAATCCAAGACTGAAACAGCAGTTTGCGCTTACAGATGTGGCATACCTTCCTGAAAACAAGATAAGTGGATTAAAGTAAAATGAAAATACTGCAAGAAAAAGATGAAATAGGAAAGAGAAGAAAAGTCTGAATATAAATTGTTTCACTATTATAGGGACACATGAGAATGTTTTTTCTGCAGACCTTAAAGAACACTATGAATATACAAATGTCAAACACCTACTCTACAACACAATAGTCTGTAAAAATACAGAATATATTACATATCCAATGCAATCAAATATGAATACAACACACACACAGAGGTTGGAGTGGAGTTAATGTCAAGCTTGTTCTCAGTACAAAATGTGCTTGTAAATTTAGTGTTACATACAGTGTTACAACTACCATATTAAAAACTAGGTCTATACTTAAAAGTAATCCTTCAATTTTTGACTTAATTACACCTATGTGAGCAAACTGAATCAGCTAAAACCTTGTTTTTATTTTAAGACATGCTTAAAGGAATACTGTAGGGGGCTAGGGGGGAAAGAGTTGAACTTACCTGGGGCTTCTTACGGTCCCCCACAGACATCCTGTGCCTGTGCAGCCACTCACCAATGCTCCAGTCCCTGCCGCCGGTTCACTTCCGGAGTTGCAAAACTACTGTGCTGCCACGTCTTTGCTCCCGCTGACGTCAATGGGAGCATACTGCACAGATGCAGACCATACTGCGCCTGCACTTACTCAGTTTTCCCACGCACTCACTGCCGAATCTACCATGACGCAACCTGATGCAATTATTTCAGAGCGGCACTCCCTAGAGGTGCAAACTTATAAGGGTCCCATAAAATTTAAGGCTCCATAAAAAAAACAAAAAAACACCTGTCCGCTCTCTTTACCGTTGTTCTAATGACTGCATGTGCCCACCACACAGATAAGGAATTATACAAACTTTGGAATTTGTGCACTGTCCCTGCTCCCCAAGGTTTGTAAAAATAAATAAATAAATAACTCTGTCTCAGTCTGTGGCAATGCTCTAGTGATTTTATGTTCAAAGCTACAGGCCAAAGCTGTGGATGTTGTAGACTATCCTTTTCAGCCAGCTATCTAAAGACCTCACTTAGATTCATACACACACAGGCTAGTGACCTTATGGTGTCTGACTACACATAGTGGACAAGATCAATTCGTGTTACATGTCTGGAGATCAGAGTGATTTGATCTGCCTGGAATTGACAGGAAACATTGAAAAATCTATGGGCACTTTTATAAAAAGGAACTTTTTAGAAAATGTTTAAAGATATATGGAGGCATCCTAGCATTAAATAATCAAGGTTGCTAAAAAATTCAAAATGCTTCTGAATTTATATGCAGCACCACAAGCGTAGTTCGGGCTACGACTTCGGTTTCACTGATCTCCAAATTCAGCATATCATCACCACCACATGAAAACAGTAAAAAAATCTAATTGCGCAGGTTGCTATGGTTCGTAAGAGTAGGTTCCCAATCACCTCAGATAGCATTCTTAGCTGTGTGTGATAATGGATAGGGGACCACCACAAACGCATGCCCCACACCTCCAAGGACTTTGCTAACCTATAAAAATTGCTGCCCCAACACATAGACAGCTAAATTCGCTCACAGACAGTGGCCTCAATTCACGGAGCATTATCAAACGTTTATCAAACACTTTCTCAAACGTTTGATAATTTACCTCATGGGTAAAATCTCATTTTGAATTTACTAAGGTGTTATATATTTGTTGAACGTTTTATCGGTAAAACATTCGATAAATATATAACACCTTAGTGAATTTAAAATGAGATTTTACCCATGAGGTAAATTATCAAACGTTTGATAAAGTATTTGATAAACGTTTGATAATGCTCACGCTATGGCTTTAAGAGGGAACCTCTCAGTTACTTCTGCTTTCCAACAGTGAAGTACCATGCAGAGTGCTCAGTTAACGAAAATACATCTCCATAGCGGAAAAAATGTCTTTCCGTTTGTATATAAAAAGTATATAACAAGTAATAGTAATTTAGGCAGCACATTTTTTAAGCATTGTGTTTATAATTGGATGTTTGAAGCAGTGGCGTACCTAGGGCATTTGACACCCCGTGCTGGGTATTAAAACACCCCCTCCCCCCCAAAAAAAAATGGGTGTGGCTATAACCTACGGTGCGCGAAGCGCATTGCGGTGAAAAATGGGCATGGCCATGACCAGATGAGGGCAGAGCTAACTAATTTAAAGTGAACCTGGGATGAGAGTGATATGGAGGCTGCCATATTTATTTCCTTTTAAACAATAGGGAGCCCTGCTGATCTACTTGGCTGCAGTAGTGAACTGAATTACACCAGAAACAAGCATGCAACTAATCTCGTCAGTTCTGACAATATTGTCAGAAACCCCTGACCTGCTGCATGCTTGTTCAGGATCTATGGTTGAAAGAATTAGAGGCAGAGGACCAGCACGGCAGCCAGGCAACTGGCATTGCTTAAAAGGAGATAAATATGGCAGCCTCAATATTATTCTCACCTCGGGTTCCCTTTAAAAGTGCAACACAAAGACAATGGGCCCAAGTTTTGGTGAGCCTTTTCCCAGAAAATTCATATAATTGTGTAGGTTTTCTCAAGAAAATACATGTAAAGTGAGTAGATTTGCCCAGAAAATACATGCAATCATGGCGGCAGATTTGCCCAGAAAATACATACAATCATGTGGAAGATTTGACCAGAAAATACATGCAATCGTGGCAGACCTGGCCAGAAACCACTTCAATCATGTAGCAGACCTGACCAGAAAATGCATACAATCACGTAGCAAACCTGGCCAGAAAACACTTGAATCATGTAGCAGACCTGGCCAGAAAATACATGCAATCATGTCGGCAGATTTGACCAGAAAATACATGCAATCATGTGGAAGATTTGACCAGAAAATACATGCAATCATGTGGCAGACGTGGCCAGAAAACACGTCAATCATGTAGCAGACCTGGCCAGAAAATACATGCAAGCATGTGAAAGATTTGACCAGAAAATACATGCAATTATGTGGAAGATTTGACCAGAAAACAAATGTAAACATGTGGAAGATTTGACCAGAAAATACGTGCAATCATGTGGCAGACCTGACCAGAAAATACATGCAATCATGTGGAAGATTTGACCAGAAAATACATGCAATCATGCGGCCGACCTGGCCAGAAAACACTTCAATCATGTAGCAGACCTGGCCAGAACAGTCGATACACCTGCTAATATAAATTAAAAAAAAACATTTACTCACCTGAAGCAGCAGCAGACCTCCTATCCCGGCCTCCATCCGGCGCAGCTCCCACAATCCTCTGCAGCCAGCCAGCAACTGAAACTCCCGCGCTTAGAGCAGGGCTATGGGAAAATGGCGCCCGAAGCCCTGCACTGCAGACTCAAAGTCTCCAGAGCAGGGCTTCAGACGCCATTTTACTGTAGCCCTGCTCTGCTGCTGTCAGTAAACTGACACAGCGTCTATTAGACGCCGAAAGTCAGTTCACGCTGGGGGGTGCTTTAGGGGTGCTTGGAGAATGTCGCTGCCATTGCCCCAGTATAGCTAGTATAGTTGCCCCCAATATAGCTAGTATAGTTGCCCTTAGTGTAGGTAATATAGTTGCCCCAGTATAGCTAGTATAGTTGCCCCCAGTATAGCTAGTACAGTTGCCCACAGTATAGCTAGTATAGTTGCCCCAGTATAGTTAGTATAGTTGCCCCAGTATAGTTAGTATAGTTGCCCCAGTATAGTTAGTATAGTTGCCCCAGTATAGCTAGTATGGTCGCCCCCAGCCAGTATAGCTAGTATAGTTGCCCCCAGACAGTATAGCTAGTATAGTTGCCCCCAGCCAGTACAGTTAGTATAGTTGCCCCCAGCCAGTATAGTTGCCCCCAGCCAGTATAGCTAGTATAGTTGCCCCCAGCCAGGATAGCTGCCCCCAGTATAGCTAGTATAGTTGCCCCAGCCAGTATAGCTAGTATAGTTGCCCCCAGCCAGGATAGCTGCCCCCAGTATAGCTAGTTTAGTTGCCCCAGCCAGTATAGTTGCACTAGCCAGTATAGTTGCCCCCAGTATAGCTAGTATAGTGTAGTTGCCCCCAGTAAAGCTAGTATAGTTGCCCCCAGTAAGCTAGTATAGTTGCCTCCAGTATGGCTAGTATAGTTGCCCCCAGTATGGCTAGTATAGTTGCCCCCAGTAAGCTAGTATAGTTGCCCCCAGTATGGCTAGTATAGTTGCCCCCAGTAAGCTAGTATAGTTTTGTTGCCCCCAGTATAGCTAGTGTAGTTGTCCCCAGTATAGCTAGTGTAGTTGTCCCCAGTATAGCTAGTATAGTTGCCCCCAGTAAGCTAGTATAGTTGCCCCCAGTAAGCTAGTATAGTTGCCCCCAGTATGGCTAGTATAGTTGCCCCCAGTATGGCTAGTATAGTTGCCCCAGTATGCCTAGTATAGTTGCCCCCAGTAAGCTAGTATAGTTGCCCCCAGTATGGCTAGTATAGTTGCCCCCAGTAAGCTAGTATAGTTGCCGCCAATGTAAGTTCCCCAGGAGTGGGAAGCAGGGCTAGATGGACCTGGGACCCCTCCTTCTGCCTCTCTCTCCCCTCTCCAGCATAGCGGCGACAAGTGCGGGGCGGCTGGAGGCGTACAGAGAATTACTCACCTAATTTCCACGTTCCAAGCGCTGGCAGCGTCATGACGTTACAGGTCTCCGCCTCCAATGCCGCCCACTGTGCTTCCGCTAATCAGGAAGCACAGTGGGCGGTATTGAAGACGGAGACCTGTAACGTCATGACGCTGCGCTCCACGCTTGGAACGCGGAAATCAGGTGAGTAATTGTCCATACGCCTCCGGCCGCCCCGCACTTGTCGCCGCTAATTTCTGGAGGGGGAGAGAGAGACAGAAGTAGAGGACCCAGGTGAGGGAGGGGGGGGATATGTCCCCCCTCCCCACCGCTGCCTCCACAGCCTCTCCTTCTAGCCCTGCTTCCCCCTCCTGCTGTGCTGCTGTGGGGGGTCGTGGCGACACCCCCCTGGGTGTCTGTCACCCGGTGTGCCCCGTCCCGCTGCGCTCTATGGTAGGGACGCCACTTGTTTGAAGTGGCATTTTCAAAGGTGCAGCAAGCCTAGTGGATAGAAAGTGGTGAGGTAAAAGGGGGAGCGCACCAATATATTTTGAAATTAGATGAAAGCTCCCTGTACTAGGTAAATTGTTCTAAATCTCAAGTATTAACCACTTCACCCCCAAGGGTTTTTACCCTAACGGACCAGAGCAATTTTCACCTGTCAGTGCTCCTCCTTTTTATTCACCAATACTTTTTATTACTACTTATCACAACAAAATGACCTATATCTTGTTTTTTCGCCACCAATTAGGATTTCTGTGGGTAGTGTATCTTGCTAAAAAATTTTTTATTTTAAATGCATTTTAACAGGAAAAAATAAGAAAATAATGGAAAAAATTCATTATTTCTCAGTTTTCGGCCATTATAGTTTTAAAATAAAACGTTCTCCTGTGGATAAAACCAACACATTTTATTTGCCCTATTGTCCCAATTATTAGACCATTTAAATTATGTCTCTATCACAATGTATGATGACAATATATTATTTGGAAATATAGGTGTTATTTTTCGGTTTTGTTTTGTTTTTTTTTGTCCGGTCCATAATTACAAGCCCCTATGTAGTAAAAGTAATTTTCCCTCATAAAATGTAGATTAACTAGTAAAAAAGCCCGCCCATTAAAAAATGGGCGCTAAGCTACTGGCGCTCCTCCCCCCGGCAATGTAAGCACAGATGCGTCCCGCTCGCCCATCCTCCACCGCTGTCTGCAGTATATGCACACAGGGAGATGTTGCTTGCATGGCAGTTGGAAAAAGCTGTTATTTCCCACAATGCAATGAGGTTCACAGACAGCAAACTGTCAAGTCTGGAAGCAGGGACGCACACACACAGGGACAGGACGCAGAGATGCAGGGGTTTTATTATATAGGATAAAGCTGAGTCCCTAAGGTAACTTTTTTAAACTTTTTTTTGTACAAGTGTTATTTTTTTGGGGGGGTGGAGGGCTTTGGAAGTGTAAGTTATTAATGTTATTGATATTTAATTGGTGTATGTGTATGTATTGCCTGTATGTGTAATTTTACTTTTTGGCCACAAAATGGTGCTAGTGAACACTCTCCCGTTGAATAGGAAGTGTCCTGGAGCCGTTAACAGGCTCAAATAGGACATTTTAATAAGGTACATTGTCGTTAAGTGGTTAAATATCAATGCCCATTTGCAATAGAAATATACTTAACAAATCCTACCCATATCTATGCTTAGATATATCAGTTACATATCTTGGTACCAAACTAGGGGCCATCCAGTAAACAAGCCTTGCAACTAAACCATCCCCATTATTAGAAAACATTTTGGAATCATGTGAAGAATATAAGAAACACTCATTTTGGGCAGGCAGAATAGCACATTAGTGATGAGCGTAATGACCTAAATATGATTACGCGGAATTTTGCACAATTCGCAAAATTAAGATAACGACCCTAATCGGAAATTCATTATTTTGAGAAATTATGAAAAATTTTGCATTTACGCTGTATTTTGTAATTCCGATCTTTTCCGTAACGGTAACAAAGCCTAATTTCATGTTTAATGTGGAAATTTGGCCGTTCTTGAAATGTTGTTCCAGTCAAGTGCCTCCTGATACATTTAAAGTGACAGCAGGTGCAGAGACCTTTGCATTATCAGATATTGCAAGGTCCAAAATCAAGTGTCTCAGCATGCATAACTGCTAAGTGCAACTTGACAAAGAGCACCTGTCTTAGAAGTGGCTGCAGGTAGAGCCTTTTGATACATTTAAAGCGACAGCTTGTGCAGGGACCTTTGCATTATCAGTAATTGCAATCAAATGAGTGACTTTCCTGAGTTTAATAATTACTTAAATTTGCATAATTACTATTAGAAAGAAATTTGTGTCCGTATTCATAATTAAAATAATTGTTTCTATAGAAAACACGAAATTACACGTTAAATGTGAATTTGCGGCAAAGCACCAAATTACGCAATGTAAATTATGCTTACCGAATTCCGAATTAAGGTTTTATGGCAATTACAAAATTAAGAATTTGCATCTTAGCGGCAAAGTTGACATCCGTAATTACAGAAAAAATGAAATTACACAAATTTCAGCTCGACACTAGCACACATGCATATGATGGTGTTACCTGTCAAACTGTACACATTTAGACTGGTGCGAATACCTATTCCTGTTGAATATGCAAAAGGTGCTGAATAAATTTGCCTGGGGGTGCCTATTTTTACAATGTCTAAAGAAGAAGGTAGAAAGGAATTTCTAAACATTAAAAGCTATTGGGTTGTAAAAGTTTTAGACCAATCACAACACTGGTTAAAGCAGGAAGACAAAAGTGACTGGGTGCAAATAGAAAATGCAGTGGCTGGGGGCACACACTACAACAAGTTTTTAGCTATGCATTACTTGTATTATACTTACAAAATAACAGTGATTTAAGCATTGGAAAAATACTGTAGGGAAAGCTCTTCCTCTACCTGAGCGTTCATTACAATTATACAAGAGTTAAATCTTAATACCGATGTTCTTAATGAAGAAAAAAAAATGGTTGTCATTTATATTATGGAATGGTACTAATGTCCTTTGTACAAATACAATATTCCTAACTCAAAAACTTACAACAAAAATTACTGAGATTGCAGCATTTATTTATGTCAAAAGGCTACATATAAACCTTTTGTACATCAAGAAATGGTACACATATAATTATACAAAACTACTGCGGCAAAATGTGCTTCCACTTATTTTTTTACAAAAACTAAATCTCTCTTACTTCAAAGCGGACAAGCAAGTTTAACCACTTGCCGACCGCACGCTTATACCGTGCGTCGGCAAAGTGGCAGCTGCAGGACCAGCGACGCAGTACTGCGTCGCCGGCTGCAGCCTGATTAACGAGCGATCGCGCGGCTGTAGCCGCGCGATCGCTACGTCACACTCTTCGGCCCCCATGTGACTTCAGCCCGCCGGCCAATCAGCAGCGCCGGCGGGCTGTAAAAATTCAAATTGGCCTATAGAATGAGTATAATACAGTTTGTTTACGTAACAAACTGTATTATACTGCCTGCCTCCCGCTGGTGGTCACACTTAGCGATCGACCACCAGCGAGGAGAGCAGGCATAGTATAGCAACACACACACACACTTTAGGAGCCCCACAGACCCCCCGATCACCCGCAGCACCCATCAGACACCCCCCTGTACCCCCCTGCAGCCCGCAGATCAGACCTAACCACCCCCCATATCACCCATCAATAAATCCCTGTCACCACCTGTCACTTCTATCCATCAGAGCAGACCCCCAACTACCCCTTAGGGGTATCTGATCACCCCCACACCTCCAGATCTCCCCCCGACCCCCCCCCCCCCCCCGCCCTGTATACTGAACCTATCTATCTCCCCTGCATCTGTCTATCTCCCCAGTGATCAGCTGCCAATCACCTATCAGTCACCTGTCAATCATCCCTTGTCACTACCTGTCACTGCCCCCCATTAGATCAGACCCCCAACTGCCCCTTAGGGGTATCTGATCACCCCCCACCCCTTCAGATCTCCCCCCCCCCCCCCGTATACTGCATCTATCTTCCCTGTAATTGCCCGCTGATCAGCTGTCAATCACCTATCCGTCACCTGTCAATCATCCCTTGTCACCACCTGCCACTGCCCCCCATCAGATCAGACCCCCAACTGCCCATTAGGGGCTTCTGATCACCCACCCACCCTTTCAGATCCCTCCGAGACACCCCCCCCTGATCACATCAGCAGTCCATTGTTTACATCTGTTTTTCCCTGTAAACACCCACTTATCACCCGTCAATAACCCATCTATCACCACCTGTCACTCCTATCCATCAGATTAGACCCCCAACTACCCCTTAGGGGTATCTGATCACCCCCCACCCCTTCCGATCCTCCCCACACCGTCCTAGTTCATTGATTGCGTATATTCTCCCCCCTGCCATTGTGTATCTTATCTCCTGTCTGTAAGGCTTGATTGTGCTTTGTTTGGCTACAATTGTCTCAATTGCACTGTGATTGGCATCGATTGTCGTGTGATTGGCTTCGATTGTCACGTAATTGGGCTTCGATTGTCGCGTGATTGGCTTCAATTGTCCGTAATTGGTTTTGATTGTGCCAATTGCCCACTGATTGGCTGTTTTGCCCTGTGATTAGCATCGATTGTCGTGTGATTGGCTTCAATTGTCACGTAATTGGTTTTTGATTGTCACGTTATTGGATTCAATTGGTCCGTGATTGGCTTTGATTGCGCCGATTGCTGTAATTGTGTTGTAATTGTCTCGTGATTGTTTTTGATTATTTGTGATTGCTCTCTGATCCCCAACCCCCCCCCTCACCATCACCATCACTATCACTGTCCTAGTGATCTAAAAACTTTTTTAGTATCACTAGTGGTAACAAATAGTTAGGCCAGTTATCTAAGCAAAAGGGTTGTTAGTGTCAGTTAGTGCTCAGCCCACTGCACCACAGTCACTAATTAGCGTCATCACTGTCGCTAATCAGCATTGGTACTATATAGTATCTGTAAGTGATTATTAGTGATCACAGTCAGATCTATATTAGGGTCTCTAGGATCCACAAAAAAACGCAGTGTTTGCCCGATCAGACCTGATCGTTCGCCTGCACTGCGTTCAGCCCGCCCCACCGCAGTGACAGAAATTTCTTTTTTCTGATCACTGCAAAAAACACTGTACACAAGCTGTGGCACTGTAAACATCAGTTTTGATTTTTTTTATCTAAACTCAGTGACCACAGCTTTCTACCTCTCAAGTACTCCCTTTCGCTAGGTAGGTGCTCTTTTCCTGGGTAGTCTCAGAGGAATACCTCCTAAATTTAGCAGGCCACCATGGCAAAAAAAGAGGTTTTCCAATGAAGACATCTACAGGTACATGGACCAGTCGGATGAGGATGATTGGGTCGACTTATTCGACGAATCTTCGGGTTCAGAGTACGATCCTGTAGACAGCAGTGGCTCTCAGACCGATAGTTCCGATGACGAGGTTGAGGTCCCGGCTAGAGCCAGGCGTACCACACCCCATGTCACTGGACTGCAGGTGGCGGAAGATCAGTCTCAAGGGCAGCAGAGTGGCGCTGATCTGATTTTTCTTGGTGAGGCATGCACCAGCAGCGCAGCATCTCCTGGGCCTATCAACACCAGTACTTCCGCAGAAGACCCTGATGAAGTGGCGGACACCATCCTGGAAGTAGAAACTGGTTCGGTGGTACGTGAATTAAGATCCGATCCGCAGCCACCAAGTAGACGGGCCCGTACTCCCATTGGTTTTCCAGAGGTGCTGGCAAACCCTGATTGGCATTCCCCTGATCCCGCCGCACCCATACTGCCCCCTTTCACCGCCCAGTCTGGAGTCCAGGTGGAGACATTTGAACTAGGATCGGCCCTAGACTTTTTTGAACTGTTCCTCACCCAGGATCTCCTTGACTTAATTGTGGCTGAGACCAACCTATATGCCACACAATTTATAACCGCCCATCCGAAAAGCTGCCACGCCCAGCCTTTTCGGTGGAAACCACTCCAAGTTTCCGAACTTAAATTTTTTTTGGGCCTTCTCCTCAACATGGGTATTACTAAAAAAAATGTATTGCGCTCTTATTGGTCTACACGCCAAATACATAACATGCCCGTGTTCTCTGCTGCCATGTCCAGGACGCGATTTGAGATCATCCTGCGCTTCCTGCATTTCAATGACAACGACACCTGTCATGAAAGAGACCACCCAGCTTATGACCGGCTCCACAAAATTCGGCCCCTCATAGACCACCTGTCATCCACATTTGCAGATGCTTATACCCCTGAACAGAACATCTGTGTAGATGAGTCCCTCGTACATTTTACCGGGCGCCTTGGCATCAAACAGTACATCCCAAGCAAGCGCGCCCGGTATGGGGTGAAACTCTATAAGCTCTGTGATAGGGCCACAGGCTATACATCTCGTTTTAGGGTCTATGAGGGAAAAGACTCAAAATTGGAGCCGGTCGGATGTCCTGACTACCTGGGGAGCAGTGGAAAGATTGTGTGGGACTTGGTGTCACCCTTGTTCCAGAAGGGGTACCATCTTTATGTGGACAACTTTTACACAAGTGGCCCTCTTTCAGCACTTAAAGAGAACCCGAGGTGGCTTTGTATAACGTTAGTGGGGCACAGAGGCTGGTTGGGCACACTAACACCAGCCTCTGTTGCCCCATTGTGTGTGTCAAAGACCCCCCTGCTCGCCGCTATCCTCCCCGCAGTGCTGGCGACACGCAGCGCGTCGCCAGCACAATGTTTACCCTAGCGCTGTCTGTCAGCGCCGCTCCCCCGCCTCCTCCGCATCGCCGCTACCCGCCCTCGTCCCTTCCCTCCAATCAGCGTGAGGGAAGGGACGAGGGCGGGTAGCGGCGATGCGGAGGAGGCGGCGGAGCGGCGCTGACAGACAGCGCTAGGGTAAACATTGTGCTGGCGACACGCTGCGTGTCGCCAGCATTGCGGGGGTATAGCGGCGAGCAGGGGGGTCTTTGACACACACAATGGGGCAACAGAGGCTGGTGTTAGTGTGCCCAACCAGCCTCTGTGCCCCACTAACGTTATACAAAGCCACCTCGGGTTCTCTTTAAAGTTAGAAGGAATCCGATGCTGTGGCACCGTGCGGCCTAGTCGCCGGGGCTTCCCCCAACAGCTCGTTAACACCAGACTTCAACGGGGGGAGAGGGCCGCCTTGTGTACCGATGACTTGCTCTCGGTGAAATGGAAGGACAAGAGGGACGTTTACCTTCTGTCTACCATTCACACAGACACGACAGTACAAATTACACGGGCAACAGAGGTCATTGAAAAGCCCCTCGCCGTCCACAGCTATAATGCCAACATGGGAGGGGTGGACTTCAATGACCAGATGTTAGGGCCCTATTTAATTTCCCGGAAAACCAGACGCTGGTATAAGAAAGTGTCTGTGTATTTAATTCAATTGGCGATGTACAACAGCTTTGTTCTCTACAGTAAGGCTGGGAGAACTGGATCTTTCCTTCAATTCCAGGAAGACATTGTTTCGGCACTCCTCTATCCAGAAGGTGACAGAGCCCAACCCCCAAATGCAACTAGCCGGCTGCATGGAAGGCATTACGCCTACCCGATTCCCAGTACCCCAACTCAACGCAACCCCAGAAAAAGATGTCGTGTCTGCAGCAAGGCTGGAATAAGGCATGACACCCCCGTTTACTGTCCCCGCTGTCCTGACCAGCCTGGCCTATGCCTAGGGGAGTGTTATGAGAGGTACCATGAGAAGGCACACTTTTAGAACCTAGGGAACTACAGACACAGCAGTAGGCACACAAGGGTCTCTCAGTGCTATTTCACACTGGCGCGATGCGTTAGGGCAAATTGCCTAGCAAAAGTCACACTTTGCGGTCCCCCCCTACGCCGGAAGTGCTTGACTTAACGCTAGTGCATGCCTACGTTACTGCGTGGCTTCTGCGGCAATTTGGGTCGGCCCGGAAGTCATGTTAGTCTACGGCGACGCAGTTAATTACTAGGCCGAATGCTACTCTTGTGGTATTCCCTGAAGATCTATTTTGGGCGAGACGGTGCGGCGGGCTCGACCGACCGGATAGGCCAGTATGCAGTGTGAACCCAAACATCAGGTTTTGAGAGATCCAAATACACTGGCCTGCCAGAAACCTCTCCTTTCACTTGGGACAGAATGCATAATGTACTTCGCCACATATCTGTGTGATTTGCACTTTGCACATTGACCCATGGGGGAGGAGAAGTTTATCCTCAGCTCGCAGGTAAAAAAAAACAAAAAAAAAAAAAAACAGGTAAGCAAAAAAGTTAATATTTGGTTACCAATGTTATTGTTTGGTTTGAACATATTTAATAAAGTTTAAAAAGTTAATGTTATTGAAGTGCTTTGCTGCTTGCTTGCTTTTTTTTTTTTTTTTTTTTTTTTTTTTTTTCTTCTTCTCTCTTTTTTCCCACCGACCAATCAGCTGCAGCACTGATGATGCATCCTGACAGAAGCATTGCGCTTCTGTCAGGTTACACAAAATCGGTGCATGCAGCGCTGTAGGACGAGATTTCTCCTCCACAGTAAAAAAGATACGTTTGCCGAGGCATATGGGCCAAGGTGTGGTGTTGGGGATTCATATGCTTTGGCAAGCACTTTGTATCAAAAAAGAACTCAAGCAATGATTTCTCCATTCACATCGATCAATGTGGATGAATAAATCAGGATTGCCTGGGCATACGAGCTGGTGGGTTTGGATTTTTGGGGTGGCAGCTCCTATGTCCAGGCGGACGCCTTCCCCTCCTTTTTGTTTTGTTTTTTTCGTTTTTCTTCTCTCTTTTTTCTATCCAGACCGACCGACCGACCGACCAATCAGCTGCAGCACTGATGGTGCATCCTGACAGAAGCATTGCGCTTCTGTCAGGTTACACAAAATCAGTGCATGCAGCGCTGTAGGACGAGATTTCTCCTCCACAGTAAAAAAGATACGTTTGCCGAGGCATATGGGCCAAGGTGTGGTGTTGGGGTTCATATGCTTTGGCAAGCACTTTGTATCAAAAAAGAACTCAAGCAATGATTTCTCCATTCACATCGATCAATGTGGATGAATAAATCAGGATTGCCTGGGCATACGAGCTGGTGGGTTTGGATTTTTGGGGTGGCAGCTCCTATGTCTCTCTTTCTTTTCTTTTTGTTTCACATTTTTTGGCAGATATTTGTTCATCCACATTGATCGATGCGAATGAAGGGATGTTTGCCATTCATTTTTCCTTTCAGCCCAGAATGCACTACCTGTATGCCCAATATAAGGAGTATAGCAGAAATACTGGCCATACATGTAATGATTGCAGAGGCCCTAAAATGCCAGGACAGACCCCACAAATGACCCCATTTTGGAAAGAGGACACCCCAAAGTATTCCGTGAGGTGCATGGTGAGTTCATAGAAGATTTTGTTTTTTGTCACAAGTTAGCATAAATTGTTGTTTTTTGTTTTTTTTCACAAAGTATCCTTTTCTGCTAACTTGTGACAAAAAAGAATTTTTTTTATAAACTCACCATGCCCCTCATGGAATACTTTGTGGTGTCTTATTTTTAAAATGGGGTCATTTGTGGGGTTTGTTAACTGTCCTGTCATGTGGGGGGGGGGGGGGGGGGGCTAAATTGTGAGCACCCCTGTAAAGCCCAAAGGTAGTCATTGCACGTTGGGCCCCTTAGCGCAGTTAGGCTGCAAAAAAGTGCCACACGTGCTATCGCCGTACCCGGGAGAAGTAGACCAATGTGTTTTAGGGTGTATTTTTACACATACCCATGATGGGTAGAAGAAATCACTCTGTAAATGACAATTTTTTGATTTTTTTTACACACATTTGTCCATTTACAGAGATATTTCTCCCACCCAATATGGGTATGTGTAAAAATACACCCCAAAACACATTGTACTACTTCTCCCGAGTACGGCAATACCACATGTGTGGCCCTTTTTTGCACCCTAACTGCGCTAAGGGGCCCAGAGTCCAATGAGTACCGTTAGCATTTCACAGGTCATTTTGAGAAATTTGGTTTCAAGACTACTCCTCACGGTTTAGGGCCCCTAAAATGCCAGAGCAGTATAGGAACCCCACAAATGACCCCATTTTAGAAAGAAGACACCCCAAGGTACTCAATTAGGAGTATGGTGAGTTCATAGAAGATTTAGCTTTTTGTCACAAGTTAGCGGAAAATGATTTTTATTGGGTTTTTTTTTACCAAGTGTCATTTTCCACTAACTTGTGACAAAAAAAAAATCTTCTATGAACTCACCATACTCCTAACGGAATACCTTAGGATGTCCTCTTTGTAAAATGGGGTCATTTGTGGGGTTCCTATACTGTCCTGGCATTTTAGGGGCCCTAAACCGTGAGGAGTAGTCTTGAAACCAAACTTCTCAAAATGACCTGTGAAATGCTAACGGTACTCATTGGACTCTGGGCCCCTTAGCGCAGTTAGGATGCAAAAAAGTGCCACACATGTGGTACCGCCGTACTCAGGAGAAGTAGTATTATGTGTTTTGGGGTGTATTTTTACACATACCCATATTGGGTGGGAGAAATATCTCTGTAAATTGACAATTGTGTGTAAAGAAATCAAAAAATTGTCATTTACAGAGGTATTTCTCCCACCCAATATGGGTATGTGTAAAAATACACCCCAAAACACATTGTACTACTTCTCCCGAGTACGGCGATACCACATGTGTGGCACTTTTTTGCACCCTAACTGCGCTAAGGGGCCCAGAGTCCAATGAGTACCTTTAGCATTTCACAGGTCATTTTGAAACATTTGGTTTCAAGACTACTCCTCACGGTTTAGGGCCCCTAAAATGCCAGAGCAGTATAGGAACCCCACAAATGACCCCATTTTACAAAGAGGACATCCCAAGGTATTCCGTTAGGAGTATGGTGAGTTCATAGAAGATTTTATTTTTCGTCACAAGTTAGCGGAAAATGACACTTGGTAAAAAAAACCAATAACAATCATTTTCCGCTAACTTGTGACAAAAAGTAAAATCTTCTATGAACTCACCATACTCCTAATTGAGTACCTTGGGGTGTCTTCTTTCTAAAATGGGGTCATTTGTGGGGTTCCTATACTGCCCTGGCATTTTAGGGGCCCTAAACCGTGAGGAGTAGTCTTGAAACCAAATTTCTCAAAATGACCTGTGAAATGCTAACGGTACTCATTGGACTCTGGGCCCCTTAGCGCAGTTAGGATGCAAAAAAGTGCCACACATGTGGTACCGCCGTACTCAGGAGAAGTAGTATTATGTGTTTTGGGGTGTATTTTTACACATACCCATATTGGGTGGGAGAAATATCTCTGTAAATTGACAATTGTGTGTAAAGAAATCAAAAAAAATGTCATTTACAGAGAGATTTCTCCCACCCAATATGAGTATGTGTAAAAATACACCCCAAAACACATTGTACTACTTCTCCCGAGTACGGCGATACCACATGTGTGGCAATTTTTTGCACCCTAACTGCGCTAAGGGGCCCAGAGTCCAATGAGTACCTTTAGCATTTCACAGGTCATTTTGAAACATTTGGTTTCAAGACTACTCCTCACGGTTTAGGGCCCCTAAAATGCCAGAGCAGTATAGGAACCCCACAAATGACCCCATTTTACAAAGAGGACATCCCAAGGTATTCCGTTAGGAGTATGGTGAGTTCATAGAAGATTTTATTTTTTGTCACAAGTTAGCGGAAAATGACACTTGGTAAAAAAAACCCAATAACAATCATTTTCCGCTAACTTGTGACAAAAAGTAAAATCTTCTATGAACTCACCATACTCCTAATTGAGTACCTTGGGGTGTCTTCTTTGTAAAATGGGGTCATTTGTGGGGTTCCTATACTGCCCTGGCATTTTAGGGGCCCTAAACCGTGAGGAGTAGTCTTGAAACCAAATGTCTCAAAATGACCTGTGAAATCCTAAAGGTACTCATTGGACTTTGGGCCCCTTAGCGCAGTTAGGGTGCAAAAAAGTGCCACACATGTGGTATCGCCGTACTCAGGAGAAGTAGTACAATGTGTTTTGGGGTGTATTTTTATACATACCCATGCTGAGTGGGAGAAATAACTCTGTAAATGGACAATTGTGTGTAAAAAAATCAAAAAATTGTCATTTGCAGAGATATTTCTCCCACCCAGCATGGGTATGTGTAAAAATACACCCCAAAACACATTGTACTACTTCTCCCGAGTATAGCGATACCATATGTGTGACACTTTTTTGCAGCCAAACTGCGCTAAGAGGCCCACAGTGCAATGACTACTTTTAGGCTTTACAGGGGTGCTTACAATTCCGCACCCCCCAAAATGCCAGGACAGTAAACACACCCCATAAATGACCCCATTTTGAAAAATAGACACTTCAAGGTATTCATTGAGGGGCATGTTGAGTCCATGGCAGATTTCATTTTTTTTTTGTTACAAGTTAGCAGAAATGGAAACCTTTTTTTTTTTTTTTTTTTGTGACAAACTGTCATTTTCCGCTAACTTGTGACAAAAAATAAAATCTTCTATGAACTCACTATGCCTCTCAGTGAATACTTTGGGATGTCTTCTTTCCAAAATGGGGTTATTTGTGGGGTATTTATACTATCCTGGAATTTTAGCACCTCATGAAACATGACAGGTAGTCAGGAAAGTCAGAGATGCTTAAAAATGGGAAAATTCACTTTTTGCACCATAGTTTGTAAACGCTATAACTTTTACCCAAACCAATAAATATACACTGAATGGGTTTTTTTTCATCAAAAACATGTTTGTCCACATTTTTCGCGCTGCATGTCTACAGAAATTTTACTTTATTTGAAAAATGTCAGCACAGAAAGTTAAAAAAATCATTTTTTTGCCAAAATTCATGTCTTTTTTGATGAATATAATAAAAAGTAAAACTCGCAGCAGCAATCAAATAGCATCAAAAGAAAGCTGTATTAGTGAGAAGAAAAGGAGCCAAAATTCATTTAGGTGGTAGGTTGTATGAGCGAGCAATAAACCGTTAAAGCTGCAGTGGTCTGAATGGAAAAAACAGCGCTGGTCCTTAAGGGGGGGTAAAGGCTGAGTCCTCAAGTGGTTAAAAGTGGAAAACATCTTAAAAAGCAAATTGCCCCCATGACTAGAATAAAGCTTTCACACTGTACACTACAGCATCCAAATGTACTGACCATTGGGAGCTGTCAAAGAAAAAAGTAGTATTGCACTCGCTCTATCTTAAACAATTTTTTTCTAGAAGTACCAGACGTGTTGGATACTCTGCAAAAACAGAGGCTTACTTTTGCATATTTAGCAGCCTTTTTCATACAAACATTTTGGCTGAAAATGTATCGGTCGATGGAAGATGTAACAACATATTGAACTCGCCTTTCGCCTTTTTACACATTTACAAGATTGAGCCAGAATGCAGACTCATGGTTGCTAATATATTATTAGCAGCAAGAATATCCAAGTCCAGGAACTGGAAAAAAAACTAAAAAAACAAACATTAATTCCATCAGTGGAAGGCAAAGAATATCATTGCACTTAACCTCAAATAATTTTACTATAACTAGCTGATTGCCCGGCGTTGCACGGGTAGGTATTTGGCTGGTGTTGGCTCCGCCCACTTTTTTTTTAACCCTAACACACAATTACTCAATGACCAAGTTTGTGAGCTTTGTGGTCTTTGGCATCAATAATTTGCATTGAAACGAAAAACATCTGATTGGCTGTTTGTGGCTCCACCCGCATTTCTGAATTTGAACCCCAGTCACCCAATGATTAACTGTACCAGGTATGAGGCGTGTGCCATTAACAGTGCAAGAATGGCAGCAATTAAATATTCTCCTTGAGAAGCAATAGGTGAAGTTTGATTCACTTTTGTAGGCTCCACCCACTTTTCTGAATATTACACCCAGTCACCCAGTGACCAACTGTGCAAAGTTTGAGATCTCTACCATTAACAGTGTAAGAATGGCTGCAGTTTACATTTTCCCAGTGAAATTTGTATTTGTCTCCACCCACTGATGACCCGGCATTGCCCGTGTATGTATTTTACGGATTTGGGCCCCTCCCACTTTTTCTAACCCTAATGCACACACACTCAATGACCAAGTTTGTGAGCTTTGGGGTCTTTGGCATCAATAATTTGTATATTCCGATAGAAATTAAACAAATCAGATTGGCTGTTTGTGGCTGCGCCCCTCTCCAGCATTTGAACTCCAGTCACCCAATGACCAACTGTAGCAGGTTTGAGGCATCTGCTATTACCAGTGTAAAAATGGCAGCAATTTAAATATTCCCCTTGAAAATCAACAGGTGAATTTTGATTGGCTATTATAGGCTCCACCCACTTCCCTAAATATTAATGTCAGTCACCCAGTGACCATCTAGGCAAAGTTTGAGATCCCTGCCATTAACAGTGAAGAAGGGCTGCAGTTTACATTTTCCCAGTTAATGACCCTGCCATTAACGGTGTAAGAATGGATGCAGTTTATATTTTCCCAGTGAAATCCATTTTTGGCTCCGCCTGCTTTTTGTAACCTGGACACACAGTCACTCAATGACCATGTTTGCGAGCTTTGGGTCTTTAGCATCAATTTGTATTTTCCCAGTGAAATTAAACAAATCTGAATGGCTGTTTGTGGCTCTGTCCCCTTTTCTGAATTTGAACCCCAGTAACCCAATGACCAACAGTGCAAGAATGGCAGGATTGTAATATTACCCTTGAAAATCAGCAGGTGAATTTTGATTGGCTTTTTGAGACTCCACCCACTTTTCTGAATAATAATCCGAGTCACCCAGTAATCAGCTGTGCAAAGTTTGAGAACCCTGCCGTTAACAGTGAAGAGAAAGAGAGAAACAGAGAAATCTGTTTGACTCCACCCAGTTTTTGTAACCTTGATTCACAGTCACTCAATAAGCAAGTTTGTGAGCTTTCGGGTTCCTGCCTTCAAAATTGTGCTAATGGAAGCAGTTTATCCAGAAAAGAAATGCAACTGTTTGTGGCTCCACCCCTTTAGTGAATTTGAACGACCGACTGTAGCAGGTTTGAGGCCTCTGGCATTAACAGTGTAAGAATGGCAGCAGTTTCAATATTCCCCTTGTAAGTCAATAAGTGCATTTTGATTGGGTCTTGTAGGCTCCACCTACTTTTCTGAATATTAATCCCAGTCACCCAGTGACCAACTGTGTCAAGTTTGAGAACCCTGCCATTAACAGTGTAAGAATAGCTGCAATTTATATTTTCCCATGTAAAAAGTTAGTTGTGTAGTGTCTAACCTTCACATGCAGTCACTCAATGACCAAGTTTATGAGATGTGGGGTCTTTGGCATCAATACGTTGCATTTTTCCATTGCAATTAAACAAATATGTTTTTGGCCCACCCCCTTTCAGCATTTAAACCCCAGTCTGCCAGTGACTGACTGCACAAGATTTGAGGCCTCTGCCATTAAGAGTGTATGAATGGCAGCAATGTAAATATTCCCTTTGAAAATTAAAAGGTTAATTTTGATTGGCTGCTGTAGGCTCCACCCACTTTCCTGAATATTAATCCCAGTCACCCAGTGGCCAACTGCGTCAAGTTTGAAAACCCTGCCAATAACAGAGTGGCTGAAATCAATCTAACAAATCTGATTGGCTGTTTGTGGCTCCACCCCCTTTAGTGAATTTAGACCCCAGTCAGCCAATTATTGATTGTATCAGGTTTGAGGCCTATGCAATGAACAGTGTAAGAATGAGAGCAATGTAAATATTCCCCTTGAAAATCAATAGGTGAATTTTGATTGGCTGGTGTAGTCTCCACCCACATTTCTGAATAATAATCCCAGTCACCCTGCGGCTAATTGTGTCAAGTTGCATCTGCTATTAACAGTATAAGAATGGTAGCCGTTTAAATATTCCCTTTAAAAATCAAAAGGTGAATTTTGATTGGCTATTGTAAGCTTCACCCACTTTCCAAAATCTTAATCTCATTCACCCAGTGACCAACTGTGCAAAGTGTGACAACCCTGCCATTAGCGGTGTAAGAATGGCTGCAGTTTATATTTTCCCTGTAAAATTTGTTTTTGGCTCCACCCACTTTTTGTAACCTTGACACATAGTGACTCACTGACCAAGTTTGTGAGCTTTCAGGTTCCTGGCATCAAAAATGTGCGAACAGAAGCAGTTTATCCACCAAGGAAATCTTATTGGCTGTTTGTGGCCCCACCCCTTTAGTGAATTTGGACCCCAGTCATCCAATGACTGACTGTAGCAAGTTTGAAGCCTCTGCCATTAACAGTGTAAGAATGGCTGCAGTTTAAATATTCTCCTTGAAAATCAATAGGTGAATTTTGATTTGCTGTTGTAGGCTCCACCCACTTTCCGGAATCTTAATCTCATTCACCCAGTGACCAAGTGTGGCAAGTTCGAAAACCCTGCGATTAACAGTCTAAGATTGGCTGCAGTTTACATTTTCCCAATTAAAATAAATGGCTGCAATTTCATTGGCTGTTTTATGCTCCACCCACTTTTCCTGGGTTTGGAAACATGGTCACCAAGTGACCAACTGTGCCAAGTGTGGGGACTCTGGCTTTATTACTATGAGAATGGCAGTCTTTTCCATTTTTTCCATTGACATGAATGGGTGAAATCTGATTTTCTGTTTGTAGCTCCGCCCATGTGTGCAGGGGGGCTGTGAGACCCCCAGAACATATCATCCCAAGTAGTAAGGGATCTGTATACCAAGTTTCGTTCAAATTGGTCAAGCCGTTTTTGCGTGATCGACACACGCACGCACGCACGCACACACACAAACGATTTTATATATATAGATAATAGATAATCAGGGGGGGGGGGGGGAAGGTTTACAAAATTGGAAGTTATGTCAAATTTATACCTCAAAGATCACACAGTGCTGAAAAATTAACCTGAGAGAAGATAGTGGGCTGGTACACACAATAAGATTTTCTGGCAGATCAATTATTTCCAACATGTCGGATCATATTTCTGATCGACTTTCTGATCAATTTTCCATTCCTTTCAGTGGAAAATGGATTGGAAAACCGATCAGAAATCAGATCGCACATGTTGGAAATGATCTGACACACTCAAATCTTGGCATTTAAAGAGACTCCGTAACAAAAATTGCATCCTGTTTTTTATCATCCTACAAGTTCCAAAAGCTATTCTAATGTGTTACTGCTTACTGCAGCACTTTATACTATCACTGTCTCTGTAATAAATCAATGTATCTTTCCCCTGTCAGACTTGTCAGCCTGTGTCTGGAAGGCTGCCAAGTTCTTCAGTGTTGTGGTTCTGTGATGAATCTCCCCCCTCCAGGCCCCTCTATGCACACTGCCTGTGTATTATTTAGATTATGGCAGATTCTCTCTTCTCTCTTATCTTTTACAAGCTGGATAAATCGTCCTCTGAGCTGGCTGGGCTTTCACATACTGAGGATTACAGACAAGGGCAAAGCTGTTTGCAAGAAGAAAAGAGCAGCCTGAAACTTCAGTGCATGAGAGCAGAAGGAGGGAAGAAACACACAATGATCTCTTGAGATACAAAAGGAAGGGTGTATACAGCCTGCTTGTGTATGGATGTATTTTCTATGTGTGGACATGCTGTACATCAACCTACTTCCTGTTTTGGTGGCCATTTTGTTTGTTTATAAACAAACTTTTTAAAACTGTTTTTAACCACTTTTAATGCGGCGGGGAGCGGCGAAATTGTGACAGAGGGTAATAGGAGATGTCCCCTAACGCACTGGTATGTTTACTTTTGTGCGATTTTAACAATACAGATTCTCTTTAAAACTGCTGCTAGCACCATAAAAAGTGGTAAAATCCCCCATAGGCTTTCATTGGGCTCCCTATTTCACTTTCAAAAATCTCATATCTTTTCAAAGAGCAATGGCTCAGCAGTGGCAAATTTTCTAGCATTGTAGGAATTCTTAGGGGGATCATGACTGGTGAGTTTCGGGCTCCTATGCCAAAGAGGTCATAGCCTAGGGTCACAAAAACCTGTTTATTTGGGCAATGTCAATGGTGGAGATTCTGACGAACATAAATCACAGCCATGGCCGTTAACAACGTCTGAATCTCATGACATGTCTCATGCAGGTAGAAGGCATATGGTTATACTTTTACTCCAAAGTTGGGTTCAATACATCTCTGCAAACCAGAGTTACAGGGGTGCAAATGTGGTAAAACCCCCCATAGGCTTTCATTGGGCCTCCTATTTACCTTTCCAAAATCTCACACCATTTCAAAGGGCAATGGCTCAGCAGTGGCAAATTTTCTAGCATTGTAGGAATTCTTAGGGGGATCATGACTGGTGAGTTTCGGGCCCCTAGGCCAAAGAGGTCATAGCCTAGGGTCACAAAAACCTGTTTATTTGGGCAATGTCAATGGTGGAGATTCTGATGAACATAAATCGCAGCCATGGCCATTAGCAACGTCTGAATCTCACGACATGTCTCATGCAGGTAGAAGGCATATCGTTATACTTTTACTCCAAAAATGGGTTCCCTACATCTCTGCAAAACTATAATAATCGGGGAAAAAAAGGTTTTCAAAATTGGAAGTTATGTCAAATTTATACCTCAAAGTTCACATAGCGCTGAATAATTAACCTGATAGAAGATAGTGGGCTGGTACACACAATGAGATTTTCTGGCAGATTTGCCAGATCAATTCTTTCCAACATGTCGGATCATATTTCTGATTGACTTTCTGATCAATTTTCCATTCCTTTCAGTGGAAAATGGATTGGAAAACCGATCGGAAACCAGATCGGACATGTTGGAAATGATCTGACAGTAAATTTGCCAATTATTTCCAACATGTCGGATCATATTTCTGATTGACTTTCCAATCAATTTTCCATTCATTTCAGTGGCAAATGGATTGGAAAACCAATCGGAAATCAGATCGCACATGTTGGAAATGATCTGACACACTCAAATCTTGGCACTTAAAACTGCTGCTTGCACCATTAAAAAAAAAAAAAAAAACTACTTTAGAGACTGCTGTGTGTGAGGAAAACAGGAAATATAGATTTTTTCTAATTAATGTGTCTGTCACCCAACATTTGTGCCCTTCTTATATTCCCTGTTTGAACTGAAGTTCCTGAGTACATATGTCAATGATTAGAGATGGCCCGAACCGTTCGCCCGGTGGGTAGTTCACGCAGATATCAGCTACTCGCACCCTTGGTGGGTAGTGAATAGAGTTGTCCTGAACGGTTCGCCGGCGAACGGTTCCAGGCGAACTTCGGGTGGTTCGCCTTCGCAGAGAAACGGGAACCTTTTTTCAAAGTTTGGTTCGCCCATAGACTTTAATGGTCGCCGACTTTAGCGGTTAATAGCAAAGTCCCTTTACATAGTAAAAACACCAAAATTGTTGGGAATGTTAAGTGGAATAGTGGGAACAAGAGGAAAAAACATTTTTTTCAAAAAGACCTTACACTCTTTGAGAAAATCAATTTTAAAGTTTCAAAGTAAAATGAGCCGTTTCATAAAAAAAAAAGAACCGATTCATTAAAAAGAACCAGATGATTCATGAACTCTTAGTATAGCAGTGAATGCGTCCTGAGCAGGACGTGAAGCTGCCGGCTCCGCTGCAGTCTCTCCCCAGCTGCCTGCACCTGTCACCCTCACCTAGCCTGGCACCCATGGGTGCACCGGGTGCCAGGCTAGGTGAGGGTGACAGGTGAGGAGGTAGAGAGAGACAGCAGGAGCCGGCAGCTATGCGTCCAAAAGGACACATTCTCTGCTATGTGGGAAGCGTCGGAGATCTTCAATCAACTTAATTGAAGATCGCAACATAACAGGATACATTGTTTGTTGGATCGTTTGCCATGGATATTGGCATGGGATTTTTTTTTAAAAAGGTACAGGTAAGTATTTATGGTTATTTTAGAATAATAAAATACTTTTCTCGTGGTTGTGTTTTTATTTCTTTTAACCCTTTGTGGAAATGAGTAAGGGGTACTGTGTACCCTTTTACTCATTTCTCCTGGGAGGGGGTGGACATCTGGGGTCCCCTTCTTAAAGGGGACTCCCAGATGCCACCATGAACCTCCCCCCAGGGCACCGGAGGTGGGGAAGAGCCCCTTGTCCTTGGATTGGACAAGGGCGTAGGGGGGGGGGGGGGGGCTTGGCCGTCCCTCCCCCCGGAGCCCCTCCATACCATGGACCATGCGGGTTGGTATAGCTCAGGGCGCGAAGCCCCAGTCGCCCAGGGCTCAGCATTCTGGCTATCCCAGCCTGAATGGGGGATAAGGGGTTACAGAGGCTCGGGAGGGGGGACTGTACACAATTTTTTTTTCAGATTTCCCACACACAGCACATAAAAATAATAAAACATTTTTTTAAAGGACTTCAGAGGCCACAAATGTAAAAAAAGTTACATACCTTTTCATAATCCAGATCCATTGAGGACGCCACCTGAGCCCTCCCGTTCATTCCGCCATGGCCCGGGTCGAGTCCCGACCCCTCTGAATGGGTCAGGTTCTCATTCCCCCCTCAATATGGCCACCACAGATTGCAGCGGCTGTGCAGTCCGCATAGACGCGATTGCGGCTGCGCAGCTCTAGACCTCCTCCCGATGCGTCCGATGTATGCATGCATATTGATGACACGGCGGGTGAAAGGCCTAGAGCTCCGCAGCCGCAATTGCGCCTATGCGGACTGCACAGCAGCTGCAATCTGTGGCGGCCATATTGAGGGGGGAATGAGAACCCGACCTGTTTGGAGGGATCGGGACCCAACCGGGGCTGGTATTACTGCGGGAGCCATGGGGGAATGAACGGGAGGGCGCGGATGGCATCTTCCATGGATCTGGATTATGAAAAGGTATTTAACTTTTTTCACATTTGTGGCCTCGGAAGTCCGTTAAATATTGTTTCCTGCTATCTTTTTAACATATCCTGCAAATTTGGTGTTGCTAGGATGTAAGGGGCCTTTGCTATTAACTGCTAAAGTAGGCAGGTGATGATAACCAACCAGAATTATAGGGGTGCAAAAGTGCTGAATTCTGCCATAGGCTTCCATTAGGCTCCCTATTTCACTTTTAAAAATCTCAAATCTTTTCAAAGGGCGATGGCTCAGCAGTGGCAAATTTTCTAGCATTGTAGGGACTCTTAGGGGGATCATGACTGGTGTGTTTCGGGCCCTTAGGCCAAAGAGGTCATAGCCTAGCGTCACAAAAACCTGTTTACTTGGGCACTGTCAATGGTGGAGATTCTGACGAACCTAAATCGCAGCCATGGCTGTTAGCAACGTCTGAATCTCACGACATGTCTCATGCAGGTAGAAGGCATATTGTTATACTTTTACTCCAAAGTTGGGTTCCCTACATCTCTGCAAACCAGAGTTACAGGGGTGCAAAAGTGGTAAAATCCCCCATAGGCTTTCATTGGGCCTCCTATTTACCTTTCCAAAATCTCACACCATTTCAAAGGGCAATGGCTCAGCAGTGGCAAATTTTCTAGCATTGTAGGAATTCTTAGGGGGATCATGACTGGTGAGTTTCGGGCCCCTAGGCCAAAGAGGTCATAGCCTAGGGTCACAAAAACCTGTTTATTTGGGCAATGTCAATGGTGGAGATTCTGACGAACATAAATCGCAAAGCCACCCTCCGCGTCTCCTCTAGGTTTAGCATCTTCAGCCACTGTATCCTTTGCTGCCCTTGCACCTTCACAGCCACCCTCCTCCACTCCGCCTCTCATTTTAAACGGTTCCTGCTCCTCTGCCCACAGCAGCCGGGTGTCCGTAAAGGAAATATTTGAGCGGAATAAACCAATGTCTGCCAGTCACCCCCTTGCCCAGCATCTGACAGCTGGCTTGGCGGAATTGTTAGCCCGCCAGCAGTTACCATACCAGCTGGTGGACTCTGCAGCCTTCTGAAAATTTGCGGCGAAAGGGACACCGGAATGGAACATACCAAGCCGCAATTATTTCTCATAAAAGGTGATACCCAAACTGTACCATGATGTTCAAAGGCAAGTGGTGTCATCTCTGGCACAAAGCGTTGTGTCAAGGGTCCATCTGACCATGGATGCCTGGTCTGCAAAGGAGGGTCAGGGCAGGTACATTTATACGGCACATTGGGACAACCTGGTGACCAATGGCAAGCATGGAGTACCTGGCTGTGCAGAAGACTTGGTGGTGACACCTCCTCTCTTTCTCCTCATACTCCTGCTACATCCTCTTCGCGGTCATCCTCCTCCTCCTCGGCTGAGTGCTACTCTACTGCTGCGTTCACTCAAACTGCACACCCCGAGCTCTCCACGACCTATGCCGCATGCCAGGTATGACGGTGTCACGCCATCTTGGACATGGCTTTCCTCAAATCTGAGAGTCACACTGGAGCAGCATTCCTGGCCGCTCTGAATAAACAGGTGGACCAGTGGCTGACCCAGCACCAACTGGAGATTGGCAACGTGGTGTGTCACAATGGCAGCAATCTCATTTCTGCTTTGAATTTGGGCAAGTTGACACATGTGCCCTGCATGGCACATGTGCTTAATCTTATAATACAAATATGTGTGTGTAAGTTCCCAGGCTTGCGGGAGGTCCTGAGGCAGTCCAGGAAGGTGTGTGGGCATTTCAGACATTCCTACACAGCCATGGCACACTTGTCTGATATTCAGAAACAACTTGCCAGTGAGGCGCTTGATTTGCGATAGCTCGACTCGCTGGAATTATGTCCCCCAAGATTGTCAGGACATACTTAACTATTCAATACAGGAAACCTCATCTTCCTCAGCTTCCGCATTGAACTGTGACATATCTCCCTCCTCCTGCTCTGATGCGGGCACACCACTTAACTCAGCTGGCAGCTACCACCACTACTACTAGCACCACAGCCGCTCCATTTGAAAATTCACAGGAGTTATTTGGTGGGGAATTAATCGATTCACAGCCATTATTGTTTCAAGATGAAGGCGCTAAGGATGTTACACCACGTCGTATGTCCGAGTTAGGTGTCGCTATGGAAGTAAGGTGTGAGGATGATAATGAAGTACCTGCTGTTGGTGCAGTTTTGGAGGTGTCCGATACAAGCGAAGCTGTGGAGGAGGGGGAAGAGGATGATGATGATCCTGCCATGGATCTCACGTGGGTTCCCATTCTCAATAGACAAGATGAACAGGGGGACAGTTCAGAGGGGGAATCAGAGAGGAGTAGGAGGAGACGAGTTGCTGTAAGAAGCAGGGTGTGTGGGCATTTCAGACATTCCCACACAGCCATGGCACACTTGTCCGATATTCAGAAACAACTTGCCAGTGAGGCGCTTGATTTGCGATAGCCCGACTAGCTGGAATTCAACGCTCCTCATGTTTGACCGCCTGCTACAACAGGAGAAAGCCGTCAACGAGTATTTGTACAACTACGGTAAAAAGTAAGGCTCTGGGGAGCTGGGAATTTTCTGGCTGAAGTACTGGACACTTATGCGTAATGCCTGCAGGCTCATGCTTCCGTTTGAGGAGGTGACAAACCTGGTGAGTCGCAGTGAAGGTGCCATCAGCGACCTGCGTACTTCCCTTAGTCCAACGCATTGCCTCAGTCCTTCCAGATCCACCCTCCACAAATGCCTCGACTGGCAGGTAGCCGACTACCTGGCCTTAAGGGCATATATAGACACTCTGAGCAGCGATGAGCCCATGGACTATTGGGTGTGCAGGGTTGACCTGTGGCCAGAGCTGTCACACTTTGCCATCCAACTTCTGGCTTGCTCCGCCTCAAGCGTCCTGTCAGAAAGGACCGTTCAGCGCAGCAGGAGGCATTGTCACTGAGAAGAGAAGTCGCATAGGTCAAAAAAAGTGTTCAGCACCTCACCTTTATTAAAATGAATGAGGCATGGAACCTGGAGGGTTACTGCCTGCCCGAAGACTAAGTCAGTCCCAACACAGCATTTCTGCCTGCTCGCTGCTGCTGCCTTTCCCGAAGACTAAGACAATCCCCACACAGCATCTCTGCCTGTGGCCGATTGACTGCCTTCTCCGCCACCAGCAACAGGGTCCAGGACTCCAGGAGGATTCCTGAATTTTTAGGGCCATTGCTAGCAGCAGCCGCTAACAAAAAGAATCATTTTTCTGGTGCGCGTACATGCCTAATTTTTCTGGCTGCAACAACAAACCAAAAGGCATGTACATATGTCAATTACCCTTTGTGATCATTACCTTGCCGCGGTGAAGGGGCTTGTGTACAACAATGAAGCAATGACCTATAGGAGTGTGTTGGGGGGGGCACACTCAAGATAATAAGGTCATTGCTTTATTGTATATATGTTCTGTCATTGCGCTACTTCAGCACGACCATATGGGCTGGAAAACTGCCATAGTGCACACCAGCATGGCCATCACTACCCTAACAGCTGTTTGCGGTGCGTTACACAGTGAGTTTGGTCTGTCAGTGTGAAGCAGTACACTACTTACACTATGTGATCGATGTATATACACGCATTATGTTTTCAAGCACTTTATGCCTCCAATTTAGGAATGCAATGTGATTTCTGCCCTTTAGGGATTATAATCCTGCTCTGCGTCAAATCCATAATTTTCCCAGAGACTTTTGGAATGTATCCCACTTAGATATGGCACGAAAGGTTCGCCGGCTAACGGTTCCTGGCAAACTTCCGGGAGTTCATGATCGCGGAGAACCGCAAACTTTACCTGAAGTTTGGTTCACCCCCATAATGCACCATTAGGGTCAACTTTGACCCTCTACATCACAGTCAGCAGGTACATTGTAGCCAATCAGGCTACACTCCTTCCTGGAGCCACTCCCCCCACTTATAAAAGGCAGGCATCGCCGGCTATTTTACTCACTTGTGTGCCTACAGTAAATGGAGAAGGGACAGCTGCTGCTGCTGCAGACACTCATAGGGAAAGATTAGTTAGGCTCTAGTAGGCTTCTTAGCTTGCTCCTTGCTGATTCCTTAATGCTAAAATAGCACCCCACAACAGCTCTTTTGAGAGCTAATCTTGTTCTTGTAATCTATTTTTTTTCTGTTTGTCCCACTGACACTTGTGTTGCATAGACAGCCTTGATAATTCATACTGTGTGTGTGCCACTGCCAGGCCCAGCACATTCAGGGACTACCTGTGTGTGTGACAGGTGCACATTGTAATACCCATTACTGCATATACCTACCTACCTGTTGTTCACAGTGCACCAACCTACCTACGTGACTTGAGCGCACGCAGTGTTACTGTGCCTGTCCGCTACCTGTCTGTGTGTGACAGCTGCACATTGTAATACCTATCACTGCATATTAACCTGTTGTGATCACTGCACCCACCTCATCACTGCATATACCGACCTGTTGTGTTCAGTGCACCAACCTACCTTCGTGAGTGCATGCAGTGTGATATACCACTCCGTGCATACCTGTTAACTGCACTTGTATGACTGCACATTGTATAAGTCAAGTCAGTGCTACGTAGAGTGGTGGATCAAGCTGTGGAGGAGCGTGAACAGGAACAGTTATGGCAGGATCAGTTGTGGGAGCAATTTTCATCAGAATCAGATGTTTCCTCAACAACTGCGGCAGCACAGAGTAGGGAGGAGGAGGAAGAGTCGTGTAGTGAAGAGGAGTCAGACTCGGATGATGAGGAAGGTGTTTCTTTGGAGGAGGAGGAGGAGACGGCAGAAGAACAACCGCAGCAGGTGTCACAGGGGGCTTGTGCTGCTCGACGTTCCCGTGGTATAGTTGGTGGCTGGGGGAGGAGGAGGACTTCTCTAACGTCACTGAGGAAGAGCAAGAGGAGAGGGATAGTATGTCTGGATCTAACTTTGTGTAGATGTCATCTTTCATGCTGTCCGACCTGTTGAGGGACCCCTGTATAAAAAAAACTCCAGGGGAATGATTTGTACTGGGCGGCCATGCTATTAGACCCTCGATATAGGCACAAAGTGGAGGACATGTTACGTGCTCACCAGAAGGCATAAAGGATGCAGCACAAGCTGGCAACTATGCTTTACAATGCGTTTAAGGGTGATGTCACAGCACAACACAATAAAGGTACCACTGCCAGTAATCCTCCTCCCATGTCCATGCAGGCAAAGACAAGATGCTCCAGTGATCTCATGGTGATGTCGGACATGCGGACATTCTTTAGTCCAACCTTAGCCCTTCAGGATCCACCCTCCACCAAAGCCTGGACCGCAGGTAGCAGACTACCTGGCCTTAAGTGTGGATGTAGACACTGTGAGCAGCGATGAACCCTTGGACTACTAGGTGCGCAGGCTTGATCTGTGGCCAGAGCTGTCACAATTTGCCATCCAACTTCTGTCTTGCCCTGCCTCAAGCGTCCTGTCAGAAAGGACCTTCAGCGCAGCTGGAGGCATTGTCACCGAGAAGAGAAGTCGCCTAAATCACAAAAGTGTTCAGTACCTCACGTTTATCAAAATGAATGAGTCATGGATCCTGGAGGGCTACTGCCTGCCCGAAGACTAAGTCAATCCCCACACACAGCATCTCTGCCTGCATACCGCGTGACTGGCTGCCTGCCCCAAGACTAAGTCGCTCCCCACACAGCATCTCTGCCCGCAGGCCGCTTGACTGCCTTCTCTGCCACCACCAACAGGGTCCAGGACTCCAGGCAGATTCCTAATTTTTAAGGCCGCTGCTAACAGCGGCCGCTATACTAATTTTTCTGGTGCGTGTACATGCCTGCCTAATTTTTCTGGCTGCAGTGCAGCTGCAACAACAAAACAAAAGGCATGTACATGTGCCAATTCCCCTTTGTGATCATTACCTTGCCTCGGTGAATGGGCTTGCGTATCACAATGAAGCAATGACCGCCGGCTATATGAGTGTCTCGGGGGTGGCACACCAAAGATAATAAGGTCGTTGCTTTATTGTGGACAGACCAAATTTGATCAGCTGGACAGTCACTGTTGTTCTATCATTGAGCTACCACAGCCCAGTGACCATATGGGCTTGAAAACCGTCACGGCCTGCACTCTGGCCATGGTGTGCACCAGTCCAGCACTGCCGTCACTACACAAACAGCTGTTTGCGGTGCGTTACACAGTGAGTTTGGTGAGTCAGTGGGAAGCAGTACTCTAATTACACTCCCTGATTGATGTATACACATGCAAGATGTTTTAAAGCACTTTAGGCCTGCAATTTAGCATTCAATGTGATTTCTGCCCTTAAAACGCTGCTTTGCTTCCAATCCAGATTTTTCCCCGGGACTTTTGGCGTGTATCCCACTCCGTCACGCCCCCTCCAGGTGTTAGACCCCTTGAAACATCTTTCCCATCACTTTTGTGGCCAGCATACATTTTTCTAGTTTTCAAAAGTTCGCCTCCCCATTGAAGTCTATTGCGGTTCGCGAAAGTTCGCGAAAACCAATCTTTCGCGGAAGTTTGCAAACCGAAAATCGGAGGTTCGGGCCATCTCTTATCCCACTCCACCATGCCCACCTCCAGGTGTTAGCCCTCTAGAAACAGCTTTTCCATCACTTTTGTAGCCAGAAACAGTGTTTGTAGTCTTTAAAGTTTGCCTGCCCATTGAAGTCTGTTGCGTTTCACAGAGTTTGCTGGTTCGAGGACTTTTGCAGAAGTTCGCATCCACGGAAGCAAATTCTGAGGTTTGAGCCATCTCGATCAATGATATGCTTATAGTTCCTGCTTGCATGCAAACTAAATGTTAATTGTGTACAGATTGTGGCAATGAAATGCATTTCATGTCCTTTAATTGGCAAATTTCCAATTACCATGCAATTCGCATGCAAGCCTGAATTATTCATATCTCATTTACTATCTGTATTCCTCAACTGTATCTGCATGGTTTTTAGGCATTTCCCGGCTGGCACATGCTTGGCTGATTAAACCTTTGGATTAATAAGCAGATGTTTGAGCATTTATTTTAAAGTGTTCAATCATGGTTTAATAAACCTATTATCCTCATACCAAGTAACAAAGAAACAAAACGAAAAAAAAAAAACTGACAGCCTAAATTACTGGTCATTTATCAAATTGCACTTTCAAAGCAAATGCAGCAATATTAGCTCTCATAATTTATACATTTTACATACAGGTAATTTAGCACATTAAACCAAGAGATAATACAACTTGACGTTATAAGAAAATACCCCAAAGCACTGTGTGATTCCCTGCGCCCCTGCAAGTTTCCTGTTGAAAGCTTGGCTCTTCTACACAGTCTGATAACTGTGGTGGTGAACAAGTCTCACAGATAAGCTAAGTGAAGCAGACTTTTATCTTCGGCTGTCAGAGCAGCAGGAGTAGAATAACTTAGTGGGTGGCTTCGTAAACCAGAATTCTAATGCATCCTACAAACGATTGGCTGCTCATAATTTTCATTTTAAAACTAAAAAAATATAATATACAAGCTTGATGTTAGAAGGAAAAAAAAAAGATAGCTATAAGACTTTTTCTCACATTTTACAGTATGTGTGATTGTGTCTTTTTTGTTTGTTTCATTATTTTTTTATTTCTTTTTCCCCCCCAAATATGCATATGTACATTTGTATCTCAATGTATGGATTTTTTTTAACTTTTTACACACACACAAAAAAGTGAAGAAAATGTATTCCTCTACACCCAAACACGAAAATCAATCCATGTTCATGGAAAAAAAAACATGTCTAAAGGTGGCCATACACTCGATAGATTAGCAGCAGATAGATCATCAGATATATGTTCTGACCTATCTGATGTGTTTAGGAACATTTTTTACTAGGAACAGATTTCCAATAGATTTCAGTATGAAATCTATTGAAAATCGATCTGATGGCATTTTTTTTGTCATCAGATTTCCATTAGGTCTAATGCAAATCGATAAGCAATCTCTTCAAGATTGACCTAGATTTTCCAGCATGTCAGATCGACTGAAATAGTTCGAAATCGGTTAATAGATTTGCGATTGATCGATCGATTTCGATCGGCTGAGTGTATGGGCCCCTTTACTCAGATTCTTAAAGTGAATGGGAACCGGTTTGTCATAATTAATAAGAATACAGCACAGTTCAGCTTACTTTTTTTCACTTCTTTTGAGCCCACTTACCCCCTCAGTTTCAGCCTAATTTCTCAGTAATCCCCCGTTATTGTATTTGACCGTTTTGGCCGAATAACTTTTTTTCATGAGGAGGCAGAGCTTCCTTCCCCTGCTCTGTCACTCCTCTGTCATTTCTGGCTTCCCTCCCCCTTTCCCCACCCCTCCTTTCCATGTTCATAACAAAGCACGGCTCTGTGGTCTGCCTCACAGAGCACGTCCTGATGTTTTCTCCTCGCTCAGCATCTTGGGGGATAAGAGAGAGGGTGCACAAGTCTCCTGCACCTGCGCAGTAAAGCGGACGCGACAGAGATCAGCTATTTTCGCCTATCTCCATGGGGAAAGCCGCAACAGCGCCCCGCTGGAGCCAGGAAAGGTAAATAAATCAGCGCTTATCTGGCTTGTTGAGGGAGGATTCTGGGACACTTTGGGGGAGACAGCGCTGGACTGCCTGCTGCTACAAGGGAGGGGGAAGCCTCATTGGGACACTGAGGCTTCCCCCTTCCGAGGTGAGTACCTCCCAGGGGAACTTTTTTTTGTTACAGGTTCTCTTTAAAGGACAACTATCACGAAAAATTGTAACATTTTAAATACATGTAAACATAAAAAAATGTAAGGATTATGTTTTTCCAGAGTAAAATGAGCCATAAATTATGTTTCACCTATGTTGCTGTCACTTACACAGTGTTCCCCAACTCTGTCCTCAAGGCCCACCAACAGTGCATGTTTTGTGGAGATCCACAGAGGTAGTTAATCAGCTCTGCTGAGACACTAATTACCCCACCTGTGCAGGACTGTGGTATTCTGCAAAACATGTACTGTTGGTGGGCCTTGAGGACAGCAATGGGGAACTAGGACTTACAGTAGCTAGTAGAACTCTTACAGAACCAACAAGTTTTTAACTAGTTCATCTCTTCATGGACTCTTACACTTTACTATTTTCTCAATAGTGGTCCTTTAAGCCAAACATTTGAAGCCATTTTACTCTCACTACAATATGTCAATAAACGGTCATCAAGAAAAATGGTCTCTTCTTCCCACAACTGTCTAATCAGATGTTCTTAATAAAGGCATATAATCCCAACATACGCCAGAGGTCAGACTCCCCTTATGGTTGGACCCAATATTTATCTGTCCAATAGGAGGGCAGAGGCCATTTTGTCCTTATAAATTATGGTCTCATACTCCAGTCAACCTCTCCATGTGCTTCAAAATTGTTCCTATTTACCCAGGCCACAAAAAAAAAACAAGTCCTCCATCTCCTGAATTACATTTATCTCCTGAAACCATTCTAAAATTGTTGGGGTTGTTTCCTCTTCCAGTGTACAGTAACACAAGACTGTGCAGCATTAAGTAGGTGTCTGACCACTGCAAAAATATAAAAACTCTCTGGTCAGTCATTATTATGCAACAAATAAAAGGCAGAATGTTCCAGGAGACAGATCTCAGTATTTTCCTTAATATGCTTCCTAACATCCAGTTATACCCAAAAAATTGTGTGTCAAGTTTCCTCTCTTCACCACATCTTGTAATTTTATTATTATAGCATAGGTTGTGTATACTTTACTGTGTCACTAAAGAATCAATTAGATTATTGGCAATTACTTCCAAGCAATTTGCCTCATGGCAAAATTTTGTTTCAGGTTTACGTAAAATTTATTTTGAAGTGATCAAGCTAACTTTACAGCAAATTCGAATTTACAAAGTTTGTTTTTTTATTAATTTTGTCAAGCATGCAGCAGGTCAAGCATTTTTGAACAAGCATGCAGCAGGTCAGGGGTTTCTGACAATATTGAACTGACAAGATTAGCTGCATACTTGTTTCTGGTGTAATTCAGTTCACTACTGCAGCCAAATAGATCAGCAGGGCTGCCTATTGTTTAAAAGGAAATAAATATGGCTGCCTCCATATCACTCTCATCCTGGGTTCACTTTAAATTAGCTAGCTCCACCCTCATCCGGTCATGGCCTCGCCCATTTTTCGCTTCGGCGCGTGAAGCAGGTTATAGCCGCACCCATTTTTTGTTAGCCACCTATACAGAGGCTAACTTGGGGGGGGACCTGGCCTACACAGTTGCATTTTTTATGGCGGGGGGGGGGGGGGTGTTTTTTTAGTAACCAGCACCGGGTGTCAAATGCCCTAGGTACGCCACTGTGATACATACAGGCTGCTGACATTACATCTGGAACTGTGTAAATTTTCTGTCTATGACAGGTTGATGTTCATTTACACCCTTAAGTTCCACAAAACCCTGGAATTTATGATGACCCACAGAGTCTTACGCCAAAAGTATGAAGACACTAGTAGAAGGGGAGGTAAGGGTGCAGCTGCTCCTAATCATAATATCAGGAACAAGAGATGACCTGTACAGTGCCATAACGAAGTTGTGCTGTGTACAAACACCTGTGACCTTTCAAGTTGTAAATGTAAAAATCTCAAATTCAACAAAACTGAGAAGCATCACATAGGAAATTTTGCTGCAGATAAATTGCAAGCTTAGAGGAGAGCTGTGGGGAGTGAACATACCACTGAAAAATCTGATGGTGATCAGAACGAATGTCTACCATGATGTCGGCCGGAGTTCCCGCTCAGTGACAGGCTTTGTGGCCAGCATAAATTGTTGCTTGGCCCGCTGGTACTCCCGTGTAGTCTTTCAGCTTCCACATCAGGAGATTATGGATTGCTTGAAGCTGTGCGTTGGGCCACTCTCCAGAAATACTATGAGGTAAATCATGCGCTGACAGAAAAGATTGTGGTGGACAGCTTAGCACAGTGCAGAATTATATGATCCCGCAGTTACAGAGCCTCTTTGGTACTTTGAAAATGATTCCCCTCGCATGATTGTCATTGTAGTGCAGAAAAGGGTCAGCACCAATCTGTACTGCTCCGCGTCTGGAGCATTTGTCACTCCTGCTCGTGGTACCGTGGTGGACCACACTGTCACTAACCATGACTGGGTGGATTTCTTCCTGCTCTCTCACCATGTCAGGCAAGGATGTGGTATTCCTAATCACTCTGTATGTAATGATGAACACTGCAAACCTCAGCCATGACCATCTAAGGTTGACTTTCACATGGTGCCACATGTACTGGAACTGGCCTGGGACCATCCGAGTGCCAGCACCCTGAAAATATGCTGTCAAACTTGCTTTCCTGTCCGGGCAGTTCCTTCACCATGAGACTTCCATTCAGCTGTGTGATAAGCTCTTCTCTCTTTAAGTGTTGGGAACAACCGGCATCATTTTTTGCCCATCGCCCTCACAATTACCTTGCTTTGAATAACCTTCCCTTTTGCTTTTATTGTTCTGCCCAGGGATCATAAACACAAGGAACACCAAGAGCCCCAATAGTGTAATATGTACTGGTAAATGGTTACTAACTAGAGTAAATATTAATACTCACAACGCAGGGTTACATTAGGCAACCACTGTAAAGGCAGGTGGGGAGATTTTCCTGACCCCACTCAGGAATAAGAAGTCTCTCTCTGTAGCTGAGAAAAAGGGGGTTAAACCCTCCACCCAGGGTGGTCTCAATATTATGCAGGAGAACAGAGATGCCAAAATGATAAAAGGAAGCTAAATGAGCTTAAAAACCAAATTCTTGGTAAATAGAGGAGGTAGTGGTGGACTTACCTCCTCCAAGTAGACACACAACGACTGTAGTAAAGACAGTCAATATATTTTATTTATGAACTCCAAATATGCAACACATTTCGCAGGTTTGATCCCACTTCATCAGGCAATAACAATGGAGCAATAGCATATGTGATCAGTAGAAGAGCCATATGCTCTGTGTTGTGCGTCTACTTGGAGGAGGTAAGTCCATCACTACCTCCTATATTTACCAAGAATTTGATTTTTAAGCTCATTTAGCTTCCTTTTATCCTTTTGGTGCCTCTGTTCTCTTGCCCAGGGATCATGCTCTAGATCTCTTCCAAAACTGATTAATCTTTTATTTTAGAATTTTTATTTTTTTGTATTTATTTTTGGCCGAAAACTGACTGGAACATGGCCGGTGCTAGTGCGTTTTTATAAGGGTTTTTATAAGGGTCGGTGGGGTCGATGAGGGAGTGCAGGCTGATTGGTGCCATGTGCCTGCTGACTGTCATGTAAGGGGTCAAAGTTTAGCCCAATGATGATGTATGGGGCCGGATCAAATATTGTCATGTGCTCACTGCTCTACGAATAGTGCTCGCTGGCAAACAGTTCGGGCGTTCTCTACTGAGAATATGCAACAGGTGAAGTCAAACTCAATAAAATCATATTAACAGATGCCCTGGAGCAGTAATGGAGAAAAAAACTGTGCTTGTGCTTTTATGTGGCACACAATTCAATATCACTAGAAGTGGGCACTGGGTTGGTTCAGTGCCAGTGGGCTTTGTCAGTGCATTATCAGACAGTCACTGAGAATATGCTGCAACAGTTCAAACACAATTTAGTGATAATAACAGGGGCCCTGGAACACCGTTGTGCTTGTAGTGGACACTGGGCACAACGGTGGTTGCCTGTGGAGTGTTGCACACACACACACACACACACACACACACACACACACACACACACACACACACACACACACACACACACACACACACACACACACACACACACACACACAAAGCAACAACAAAAAAAAGAAAGAAACAGCATAAGGATGAAGTAGCCCTCAGAAGGGCTGTTTGGGGTGATTAAACAACAATTTGCAAGGATCAAAATAAACAAGCCTAGCTAATTATTTCCCTATCTCCAGCAAGCTCTGCCCCTACCTCTCTCTAATCCAGCCAAAGACAGATGAGCACATGGCAGGAGCTGCATCTTTTTTAGAGGGCGTGGGTGGGTCTGTGAGGGAGTGCAGGCTGATTGGCTGCCATGTGTCTGCTGACTGTGATGTAAGGGGTCAACTTTTAGTCCAATGATGATGTATGGGGGCAGGTTGAATAGCACCATGTGCTCGCTGCTCACGTCGAGCAGGAATAGACGATCTCCGCCAAATACTGCTCGGTGGTGAAGCGTTCGGTCGATCTCTAAGCAACAGCTGGGCCCAGTCCCAGAACTACAAGACAACTAATTTTCACACAGTTGTGTTTACTCTTAAGTGCCATGCAACTCTTCATGGTCCAGATGGATAGAGTGGTGGAGGGTTGGTTAACCCCTTTGGCGTTATGATTCTTTCCGGATTTTAGGATCTAAAAGCGGTGCAATTTTTTGCACCCTTTCAGACTCTAAAATCTGGAAAAAATCATGCTGCCAGGGAGATCTGCAGAAGTTCTTCAATCACTCACCTCCCTGGCTAACATCGCTGCAGTTAGACCTCCATCCTCCGGGTGGCGCTGCAACTCAAAAGTGAAATTGCCGGCTGTCGTCATGATGACAGCCGGCGATCTCACCAACAGGAAGCAAAGCCCCGGAGGAGAGGAAGAAAAATGCCAGCCGACGTCGGGATCCCCGGGAGGTATGTAGAAACACTCCCGCTGCACGCATTGCTCTGCATACAGCCTCCGGTGGCTACCCCGAGCGGAGGTCGGAATTACCGCTCTTAGCTGCGGTTTTCCGCCCCGACCCTAGCTTGGAATAACCACCAAGGAGGTTAACAGCCACCACATCACAACTGTTAGAATTTAAGTATTATATGCTTGAATTCGTAGGCCTCAGTAACTTTAACTGAGTTTAGTTAAAAGACTTGGGGCTTGATTCACAAAAGAGTGCTAATTGTTAGCACGGCTGTTTTCGCGTGAATTTTCGTGTTTGCGAATTTTCATGCGCATTTAAATGGTTTTCGCGCGCAAACGCAAATTTTCGTGCAAACACTGAAAATTTGCGTTTGCACGCAAAACCGTTTAAATGCGCGCAAACATTTGTGATTGGGCGCAAATGCAAAAATTTGCGTGAAAACTGCCGTGCTAACAGCACTCTTTTGTGAATCAAGCCCTTGATGTGAAGAATCTCCCTTTAAGGAGGATTTCTAGGATCACTGCAGAACAGTGTGTTTCTGCTTATATAAGGCCAGAGGGTTGTACCTGTCCTCTGATGTGCAGACATAGAGGCAGTGTTTCTCTGTAAACATCAAGTGTTTTCATATTTCCTAAAGGTAAATCACTGTTCTTCTCATATTACGGGACAGGTCACTGGAACATGGAATTTTCCAGGGCATGCGCAGTAAAGACTGTGCTTGTCATGATATCACGTGTTCTTATCAGCCAATAGCAGGTGATAAGTTATTGATCCGTCCCTGCTCAGATGATGTCACATTTAACTCTTTAGAAATCAGTATAAGAGCCAAGAGGGGGGTGCTTCTGACTGAGGACTTTATTCACTCCTTTTCCTACTTTCATTCTACATGATCGGTATGCTGTATATATATGCCTAGCATAGATGTAACTAAGAGAGGCCTGATCTATCTATTAGGGATAGATCAAGTGATGCAAGGAACGCATAAGATTCTACAGACTGTTTGCTTTGCCGAGGTTAGATATTGCTACTGAACATATCTGTATATTTGTTTTACAAATAAACTCTTGAACTTTGACAACATCTACAAAGTCCTATCTCCTATGCTGTATGCTATGATGAGAGCCAAGTTATCACACTTCCTGTGATACGGTGCTAAACGAAGGTGTAGTGTTGTTGCCAATGGCAGCCAACGTATAAATTCTTACAATTGGTGCCATGAAACCCAGTGCTGTCTCGCAGAAAAAGGCAGGAAAGGTCCGGGGTCAGAGATATCAATCTATCAAGGACTTTCACAGCAATAAAAGCGGAGAGGATGCTGGAAGCTTATTGAGAAAAGATGAGTGAGTGAGGGGCTGCAAGGAGCCCAGAGCATGGGATGAAGTTCGAGTACTACATCGGCAGATCTCTAGGACGTCATAAGCTGTGCCATACACACAGTTACTGCCAAAACAGGATCCAAGGTAGGAGCGATCCCAGGTGCGGCCAGGCAAATTGCCGTGAGGGGAACACATGGGTCCGCTAAGTGGGGTCTCAGAGCTCCAGGGGAGATGTCAAAAGAGAGATCCATGAGAAAATTTGCCACAGCTGTATGAACTGTCATTCCATTCGAAGGAACATCGGGATGTTCAGGCAAGTTGCTGTTTGTTTGTTAATATACAAGTTTTTATCATGCATTCTGTGCTGTGTTATGTGTTATGTTTTTTTTTGGAAAAACGTTCACCCCCTCCCCGCGAGTATTTGGGGAGGGAAGGGTGTAGGTTTAGCTCAAGTGTGAGTTTGCAGCTTATGCATGAGAGGTATGGTAGAAGTTTAGGCAGCATAAAATGCGAGAAGAGAATATGATGTTTTTTGCAGCGGTATGTTGGAATGTCAGTTGAGTGAATAGACGCAGCTGGGTAGGCATGATAAGGTTGTTCTGTGTAGTATGCGGAAAGAGAGTGTACGTGTGAATTTATGTGAGAATGTATATTTCTTGTGATTTACAGTTTGTTTAGGCGAAAAGGCATTGTTGAGTTGGTGAGTTAAAGATGGCTATGCCGAGG
Organism: Hyperolius riggenbachi; assembly: GCF_040937935.1. Taxonomy (NCBI): domain Eukaryota; kingdom Metazoa; phylum Chordata; class Amphibia; order Anura; family Hyperoliidae; genus Hyperolius; species Hyperolius riggenbachi. The sequence goes on from NC_090655.1 coordinate 155,150,072, forward strand.
GTATTGAAGTTTGCTGAAGGGTTCCATCTCAATTTCAAGGTCTGATGTCATTTTTTAAATGGGATAGCAAAGTTTTTTTTGTGCTGGGCGAAAAGGAAAGGAATGTAGCATGCCCCTGTGTGTGCCATTCTACAGTGAGCGGTTTTTTTTTGGCTGTGAGAACATAGCAGCAGGATTACGTGTGTATCTGACCGGGAGTTTGAGCGAAATTTGAGGATGCAGGATTTGTGTGTCTGAATGTTGCGTGGGTTGTAAGATGTCCTGCAGGGTAAATCATGTTTTAAAAATGTCAATGTGTTTGCATTGTTTTTTGTCAAAGTTTTGTATTATGATCAATGTTTGGCAGTTTCCAAGATGGTGACACAGCTCAGGGAAAGGCTGCCCCAACATTTGTGACATATGAAGTTCCCGTAGGTGGAGGAAGGGGGGTGCTGGAAGAGCCCATGATAAGGCAATGCTCATAGAAGCTGGCAAGCTGAAGTCATGTCAGCGAGGGAGGGGGCCGGGGATACATGTCAGTGCTGTGCAAAAGGGCCCCTTGCACGGAGCAGCTGATCGGGGGATCCATAGAGGGGACAAAGACACTCTACAGAGTATCTGCTTCTAGATTATTTTCCCAGAGTCTGGGCACGGGGAAAAAGAATGCCAGAATATGTGAAACCAGCAGTTGCTATGAGACAATCATAGTTCCTGAGGTCATAGGAAGTGTCTTCAAGCAAGGTACATGGAGACACATAGATGTCAGATATTTCCCGGGTAATGATTTGCAAGAGCAGATCAGGGTGGTATTTGGACAGGGTTACTTATGGGATTATTCCTATAAGTGATGCACCTTGAACAGTGGTTCAACATGAGTTCCCAATAGAGGAAGGGGGGGAACAGTACATAAGGGTGTGACGGAGGTGGAAAAAAAAAGGGAGTTGACCAATCCAGGTATCCGTCGCCATGGCTGCAGAGCGGTAAACTTTTTTTTTTTGGGGGGGGGGGGGGTTTGTCATGGACAGGACCAGAGATTGAAAAAGAGGTCGATGCTGGGCTATTTGTGTGTTTTTCCTCCTCCACCGATTGGTCAAATATATTTTTTTCCGGCTCCTACCAGGTTTAGCACAAAGAACAGAACTGAAAGCAGTTCAAGGGGCAATTACAAAGAAGCAAGGAATTGCCATTTACAGCATCACAGAGTACCAGTAGAATGTTTGCCATAGGACCAGGGGTGCTCTCCAGGACTCCCGAATGCAAATCTACCCGAAAATTCGGGTAGCTTTTCAGCGTTGCCGAAGTCGAACCTGAAGTTTCCACGTCATACCGAATCCGAATCCCGAATAGGCGCAGTCGAATTCGGCCGGATGACGCGGTGGGTTCGGCTTCGGTATTCGGGAGTGACGTGGTCGCGTGACGTGGGCCAATGAGAAGTCCTCCAGCCGAGGCCCTGACAACCAATAAGAGGAGGGGAGCCTGGCCCTCACCCTCCTCTATATAAGGCGGCGGCCATGTTGCGGAGCAACGTACTTGCTGTGTTACTTGTGTTGGTACTGAGAGTATCTCCAGTGCTGCTGCGTCTGAGCAAGTGCATTTCTCTCGTTATAAACCCAGCGTTTTGCTTCCTAAACACCTCCTAAACACATCTATTGTACTCTTATATAGATAGCTAGTAAGTTGATTGTTTGTAGTCAGCTAGTGTACAGTGTACTGTGCTAGGCTAGTGTTAGTCTGTGTGCAGGCTAGGCCTGCTAGCCTAGGGCAGCCTTAGCCTACTACTAGCTTAGGTAGGTTAGGGATTATAGTTAGTTTAATTAGAACTAGTAGTAGTTTAGTTAATTTGTACTGCTGTAGTTTGTTAGTTTATAGCTTCAGTACTGTGTTAGTTACCGACTGTGTACAGGCCAGCAAGCATCTGTTGTGATCTGTGACAGACAGCCATCTGCCCGACCCTATTGATTGATTGCGTCTGACCATGTGTCACTGACTGTAATTGTCACCCTCACCCACTGTCTGGCACACGACTTAGTTATTGTGTAGTAGTACACTAGTGATTTATAGTTAGTTGCGTACTTACTACCCGTTCATTTAATTTCTATTTCTAATGTTAGTCTGTGAGTTTACTAGTTTCTGTACTGCGTCATAAATAACAGTTACATCACAGGCCAGCATCCGTTGTGACCTGTGACAGTCATCTGCCCGACTCTATTGATTGATTGCATCCGACCATGTGTGACTGACTTTAATTGTCACTGTCCGTCACACGAGTTAGTTAGTACTGTAGACTACACTACTGCTGTTAGTAGTACTACTATTTAAATAAAAAAAATAATTCATTTTTTGTTGTCACCAAACACCAGTCACCACCAACCCAGACTTTATTAAAGTTTACACCTTTTCCCGCCCTTTTCTACGTATATTTTTTTTTTAACTTCATTTGTATATTATTATTACACAATCAGTGGCGTAGCTTAGGAGCTCGGGGCCCCGGTGCGAGTTATACATGGGGCCCCCCCAGCACTTTATACATAACAATTATTACGGCGCACCAAAACCTGCCAAGGGCAACTACAGAGCCAGAGGTGCAAGAAGGGGATGGGGAGTGTGAAGGTTAGCAGAAATACCGCCGCCACTGTCAGTAGTAGGGCGGCGGTTTCTGCGTCTCAGCCATGGCGACGAGCGGAGTCAGCCGCCTCCGATCCAGCCCTTAGCGCTGGCCGGAACTTTTTGTTCTGGTTACGCTGGGCTCAGCACTGCAGCGGCGATCAGGCAGCACACGCGGCTGGCAAAGTGCCGGCTGCGTGTGCTGCTTTTTATTTGAGCCAAATCGGCCCAGCAGGGCCTGAGCGGCAGGCTCCGGCGGTACTGGACGAGCTGAGCTCATCCAGACCGCTCAGCAGGTTAAAGGGGAACTTCAGCCTAAACAAACATACTGTCATTAAGTTACATTAGTTATGTTAATTAGAATAGATAGGTAATATAATTTTTTACCCACCCTGTTTCAAAAGAACAGGCAAATGTTTGTGATTCATGGGGGCTGCCATCTTTGTCATGGGGGCAGCCATCTTTTTGGTTGAAAGGAGGTGACATGGAGCAGGAGACACAGTTCCAACTGTCCTGTGTCCTGATAACCCCTCCCAGCTGCACACGCTAGGCTTCAAATGTCAAATTCAAAATGTAAAAAAAAAAATGTGCACCAAAACAGCAGAACGAGAGCAACAACATCAGAAATCCCATCATGCTTTGCACAGCATCAGGGGAAAAAAGCCCGGGCAGTTTTCTTCTGTGCAGCTAAAAATGAGGCTTGGATAAGAGAAACAAAGTTCTGATGCTGTGAAACTGTTAAAGAAACACCAGACCTTTTCAGTGCTGCTGAGTCAATTTTTAGTCCGGAGGTTCACTTTAACACAGACTCTGGCCAGAGCCTCTCTGACACTCAGAGGCTGAGGCTTACGCGCGCGCGGGCCAAGCGACAGGACCTTTATGCAAGTAGAAGGGCTGTCAGCTGACCACGCCGGTCAGCTGACTCCATTCACCCTTCTGATTGGCTGAGTGACTGGGGCGGAGCTTGGGAGTGCTCCTAGTATATATAGGACCTGTATGCCAGTCATTCCCTGTCTGCTGTTGCGAATACTATATGTGCTAGCTCTCAGACCTTAGCTAGATCCGACAGTGTGCCTGAACCGGCAGGAGCTGAGAATCCACACTGAGTCAGATTCTTGATAGCTTAAAGTACTAATTGCATTGTTTATCTGTTATGACCTCTTGCTTGCCTGACTACGCTCTAGTCTTCTGATTCTGTACCTTGCCTTTCTGATCTTGTTGCCGAACTATTGCCTGTTGCATTTCACACTGATCCTGTCTCTCGATTCTGTACTGTCTCTGTCCGTGAGTTGCCGAACCTGCCTGTCTGACTACGCTACCCTCACCTCTAGGTTTCTAGCCTGAGGGGTTCTAGTATTCCCGCTCCTCGGAAATACTGTGCTGCATTAAGGTCTGAATCACCCATTCCCATCTAGGGGTGTTCAGCCTTAACCACTTGAGGACCTAGGGCTTTCTACCCCTTAAGGACCGGCCACTTTTTTTCCATTCAGACCACTGCAGCTTTCACGGTTTATTGCTCGCTCATACAACCTACCACCTAAATGAATTTTGGCTCCTTTTCTTGTCACTAATAAAGCTTTCTTTTGGTGCTATTTGATTGCTCCTGCGATTTTTACTTTTTATTATATTCATCAAAAAAGACATGAATTTTGGCAAAAAAATGATTTTTTTAACTTTCTGTGCTGACATTTTTCAAATAAAGTAAAATTTCTGTATACATGCAGCGCGAAAAATGTGGACAAACATGTTTTTGATAAAAAAAACCCATTCAGTGTATATTTATTGGTTTGGGTAAAAGTTATAGCGTTTACAAACTATGGTGCAAAAAGTGAATTTTCTCATTTTCAAGCATCTATGACTTTTCTATCCCCCGGTCATGTTTCATGAGGGGCTAGAATTCCAGGATAGTATAAATACCCCCCAAATTACCCCATTTTGGAAAGAAGACATCCCAAAGTATTCACTGAGAGGCATAGTGAGTTCATAGAAGATATTATTTTTTGTCACAAGTAAGCGGAAAATGACACTTTGTGAGGAAAAAAAAAAAAAAAAAAGTTTCCATTTCTTCTAACTTGCGACAAAAAAAAAAATGAAATCTGCCACGGACTCACCATGCCCCTCTCTGAATACCTTGAAGGGTCTACTTTCCAAAATGTGGTCATTTGTGGGGTGTGTTCACTGTCCTGACATTTTGGGGGGTGCTAAATTGTAAGCACCCCTGTAAAGCCTAAAGGTGCTCATTGGACTTTGGACCCCTTAGCGCAGTTAGGCTGCAAAAAAGTGCCACACATGTGGTATCGCTGTACTCAGGAGAAGTAGTATAATGTGTTTTGGGGTGTATTTTTACACATACTCATGCTGGGTGGGAGAAATATCTCTGTAAATGACAATTTGTTAATTTTTTTTACACACAATTGTCCATTTACAGAGATCTTTCTCCCACTCAGCATGGGTATGTGTAAAAATACACCACAAAACACATTATACTACTTCTCCTGAGTACGGCGATACCACATGTGTGGCACTTTTTTGCACCCTAACTGCGCTAAAGGGCCCAAAGTCCAATGAGTACCTTTAGGATTTCACAGGTCATTTTGAGAAATTTCGTTTCAAGACTACTCCTCACGGTTTAGGGCCCCTAAAAGGCCAGGGCAGTATAGGAACCCCACAAATGACCCCATTTTAGAAAGAAGACACCCCAAGGTATTCCGTTAGGAGTATGGTGAGTTCATAGAAGATTTTATTTTTTGTCAAAAGTCAGCGGAAAATGACACTTTGTGAAAAAACACAATTAAAATCAATTTCCGCTAACTTGTGACAAAAAATAAAATCTTCTATGAACTCGCCATACTACTAACGGAATACCTTGGGGTGTCTTCTTTCTAAAATGGGGTCATTTGTGGGGTTCCTATACTGCCCTGGCATTTTAGGGGCCCTAAACCGTGAGGAGTAGTCTTGAAACGAAATTTCTCAAAATGACCTGTGAAATCCTAAAGGTACTCATTGGACTTTGGGCCCTTTAGCGCAGTTAGGGTGCAAAAAAGTGCCACACATGTGGTATCGCCATACTCGGGAGAAGTAGTACAATGTGTTTTGGGGTGTATTTTTACACATACCCATGCTGGGGGGGAGAAATACCTCTGTAAATGGACAATTGTGTGTAAAAAAATCAAAAGATTGTCATTTACAGAAGTATTTCTCCCACCCAGCATGGGTATGTGTAAAAATACACCCCAAAACACATGATACTACTTCTCTCGAGTACGGCGATACCACATGTGTGGCACTTTTTTGCACCCTAACTGCACTAAGGGGCCCAAAGTCCAATGAGTACCTTTAGGATTTCACAGGTCATTTTTGTTTCAAGACTACTCCTCACGGTTTAGGGCCCCTAAAATGCCAGGGCACTATAGGAACCCCACTAATGACCCCATTTTAGAAAGAAGACACCCCAAGGTATTCCGTTAGGAGTATGGTGAGTTCATAGAAGTTTTTATTTTTTTGTCACAAGTTAGCGGAAATTGATTTTAATTGTTTTTTTTCACAAAGTGTCATTTTCCGCTAACTTGTGACAAAAAATAAAATCTTCTATGAACTCACCATACTCCGTACGGAATACCTTTGGGTGTCTTCTTTCTAGAATGGGGTCATTTGTGGGGTTCCTATACTGCCCTGGCATTTTAGGGGCCCTAAACCGTGAGGAGTAGTCTTGAAACCAAATGTCGCAAAATGACCTGCGAAATCCTAAAGGTACTCATTGGACTTTGGGCCCCTTAGCGTACTTAGGGTGTAAAAAAAAGTGCCACACATGTGGTACCGCCGTACTCAGGAGAAGTAGTATAATGCGTTTTGGGGTGTATTTTTACACATACCCATGCTAAGTGGGAGAAATATCTCTGTAAATGACAATTGTTTGATTTTTTTACACACAATTGTCCATTTACATAGAAATTTCTCCCAGCATGGGTATGTGTAAAAATACACCCCAAAACACATTATACCACTTTTCCTGAGTACGGCGGTACCACATGTGTGACACTTTTTTGCAGCCTAGGTGCGCTAAGGGGCCCAACGTCCTATTCACAGGTCATTTTGAGGCATTTGTTTTCTAGACTACTCCTCGCGGTTTAGGGCCCCTAAAATGCAAGGGCAGTATAGGAACCCCACAAGTGACCCCATTTTAGAAAGAAGACACCCCAAGGTATTCCATTAGGTGTATGGCGAGTTCATAGAAGATTTTATTTTTTGTCACAAGTTAGTGAAAAATGACACTTTGTGAAAAAAACCAATAAAAATCAATTTCCGCTAACTTTTGACAAAAAATAAAATCTTCTATGAACTCGTCATACACCTAACAGAATACCTTGGGGTGTCTTTTTTTCTAAAATGGGGTCACTTGTGGGGTTCCTATACCGCCCTGGCATTTTACAGGCCCAAAACCGTGAGTAGTCTGGAAACCAAATGTCTCAAAATGACTGTTCAGGGGTATAAGCATATGCAAATTTTGATGACAGGTGGTCTATGAGGGGGCGAATTTTGTGGAACCGGTCATAAGCAGGGTGGCCTTTTAGATGACAGGTTGTATTGGGCCTGATCTGATGGATAGGAGTGCTAGGGGGGTGACAGGAGGTGATTGATGGGTGTCTCAGGGGGTGGTTAGAGGGGAAAATAGATGCAATCAATGCACTGGGGAGGTGATCGGAAGGGGGTCTGAGGGGGATCTGAGGGTTTGGCCGAGTGATCAGGAGCCCACACGGGGCAAATTGGGGCCTGATCTGATGGGTAGGTGTGCTAGGGGGTGACAGGAGGTGATTGATGGGTGTCTCAAGGTGTGATTAGAGGGGGGAATAGATGCAAGCAATGCACTGGCAAGGTGATCAGGGCTGGGGTCTGAGGGCATTCTGAGGGTGTGGGCGGGTGATTGAGTGCCCTAGGGGCAGATAGGGGTGTAATCTGATAGGTAGCAGTGACAGGGGGTGATTGATGGGTAATTAGTGGGTGTTTAGGGTAGAGAACAGATGTAAACACTGCACTTGGGAGGTGATCGGACGTCGGATCTGCGGGCGATCTATTGGTGTGGGTGATCAGATTGCCCGCAAGGGGCAGGTTAGGGGCTGATTGATGGGTGGCAGTGACAGCGGGTGATTGATGGGTGGCAGTGACAGGGGGTGATTGATGGGTGGCAGTGACAGGGGGTGATTGATGGGTGATTGATAGGTGATTGACAGGTAATCAGTGGGTTATCACAGGGGAGAACAGATGTAAATATTGCACTGGCGAATTGATAAGGGGGGGGTCTGAGGGCAATCTGAGCGTGTAGGTGGGTGATTGGGTGCCCGCAAGGGGCAGATTAGGGTCTGATCTGATGGGTAACAGTGACAGGTGGTGATAGGGGGTGATTGATGGGTGATTGATGGGTAATTAGTGGGTGTTTAGAGGAGAGAATAGATGGAAACACTGCGCTTGGGAGGTGATCTGATGTCGGATCTGCGGGCGATCTATTGGTGTGGGTGGGTGATCAGTTTGCCCGCAAGGGGCAGGTTAGGGGCTGATTGTTGGGTGGCAGTGACAGGGGTTGATTGATGGGTGATAGGTGATTGGCAGGTGATTGACAGGTGATCAGTGGGTTATTACAGGGAAGGCCAGATGTAATTAATGCACTGGCGAATTTATAAAGGGGGGGGGGTCTGAGGGCAATCTGAGCGTGTGGGCGGGTGATTGGGTGCCCGCAAGGGGCAGATTAGGGTCTGATCTGATAGGTAACAGTGACAGTTGGTGATAGGGGGTGATTGATGGGTAATTAGTGGGTGTTTAGAGAAGATAACAGATGTAAACAATACATTTGGGAGGTAATCTGACGGCGGGTTTGCGGGCGATCTAATGGAGTGGGTGGGTGATCAGATTGCCCGCAAGGGGCAGGTTAGGGGCTGATTGATGGGTGGCAGTGACAGGGGGTGACAGGGGGTGATTGATGGGTGATAGGTGATTGGCAGGTGATTGACAGGTGATCAGTGGGTTATTACAGGGAAGAACAGATGTAATTAATGCACTGGTGAATTGATAAGGGGGGGTCAGAGGGCAATCTGAGCGTGTGGGCGGGTGATTGGGTGCCCGCAAGGGGCAGATTAGGGTCTGATCTGATAGGTAAAAGTGACAGGTGGTGATAGGGGGTGATTGATGGGTGATTGATGGGTAATTAGTGGGTGTTTAGAGGAGAGAATAGATGTAAACAATGGATTTGGGAGGTGATCTGATGTCGGATCTGCGGGCGATCTATTGGTGTGGGGGGTGATCAGATTGCCCGCAAGGGGCAGGTTAGGGGCTGATTGATGGGTGGCAGTGACAGGGGGTGATTGACGGGTGATTGACGGGTGATTGACAGGTGATGGACAGGTGATTGACAGGTGATCAGGGGGGATAGATGCATACAGTACATGGGGGGGGGGTCTGGGGGGGGGGGTCTGGGGAGAATCTGAGGGGTGGGGGGGTGATCAGGAGGGAGCGGGGGGCAGGGGGGGGATAAAAAAAAATAGCGTTGACAGATAGTGACAGGGAGTGATTGATGGGTGATTAGGGGGGTGATTGGGTGCAAACAGGGGTCTGGGGGGTCGGCAGGGGGGGTCTGATGGGTGCTGTGGGCGATCTGGGGCAGGGGGGGGGGAAAATCAGTGTGCTTGGTGCAGACTAGGGTGGCTGCAGCCTGCCCTGGTGGTCCCTCGGACATTGGGACCACCAGGGCAGGAGGCAGCCTGTATAATACACTTTGTAAACATTACAAAGTGTATTATACACTTTGTATGCGGCGATCATCGGGTTAACATCCCGCCGGCGCTTCCGTATGGCCGGCGGGATGTTGCGGCGGGTGAGCGGCGCCAGGCGGAGGCGGAGGATCGCGTCACGGATGACGCGATCGCTCCGCCCATGCCCATACAAGGACCGCCGCCAATTGTCAATACGGCGGTCCTTGCGGCGTCCACTTCCCGGCCGCCAATTGTATATACGGCGGTCGGGAAGTGGTTAAACCGAGGTCTCCTAGTCTTGGTGACTCTCGGTAGCAGTATTTTTGATCACCTCATTTTCTCCTGGTGATCTCACTACTTGGCAGATTAGGATCTTATTGTCTACTGATCCTTGGCTGCAGTAGTGTCTGTGGCTTATTTTTCTTGCTGGGACTCCTGCTCCTCAGGAGATCCTAATCTGTTCTACGTGTGTTCATTGTTACTGTTGCACCAAGCACTCACACATTAGGTGTCCAGAGGTTAGTTCATACTCGCATTATTGATGATTCTGCAGATCATCCATAATCGGGTATATCTGTATTTTTGGCGATTCTGCAGATCGCCAACAATCAGATTCTCTCTGTGAGCGGACACTAGTCGTTACAGAACAGCAGACCAAACAAAATGGAATTACTGCACAGCCCACTGGAGGTCCTGACCACTGCTGTTAACGCTCTTACCAGAGTGGTCAATATACAGCAGACTCAGATCGCTCAAATGTCTGAATCAGTCATGGTACTCCAGAATGCTGTAAAAGCAGTACAATCCCCTTCTGTCTCTGACCTTAAGATGGATATGCCTGCTAAATTTTCAGGACATATGTCCGTTTTTCAGAATTTTAAGAATCGCGTTCTTGCGTACTTTGAAATCAGGTCCAATTTATCAGGGTCCGAACACCAGAGAGTCACTTTAATTAAGACATTACTCTCTGGTGATTCTCAGACCTGGGCATACGGGTTGCCACCCGAGCATGAGGCTTTAAAGTCTGTAAATGACTTCTTTGAAGCTATGACCGTTTTGTACGACGACCCTGATAGGGCCGGTACAGCTGAAAGGAACATTAAGGAGCTCACCCAGGGTCATAACACGCCTGAAGCCTATGCCGCTGAATTCAGGACATGGGCGGGGTCCACAAGATGGGGATCTTTTGCCCTTCTAGACTGATTTCTCTCTGGTCTTTCTGATCCTATTGCTGATTTTATGTTAGGACATCCAGATCCTAAAACTCTAGATGAAGTAATTTCCTTGGCTGTTAGAATGGATAGACGTTTACGCTTCCATAAACAGTCCCGGGGAAATAGGGGCATAAAATCAGGTTCTTGTATTTCCTCTCCGTCTGAGTCCCCTTCGGATGAGCCAATGCAGATTGGTCGTTCCAAATTGACGCAGATCAAGAAAATGCGCAGGAAAGCCAAGGGGTTATGTTTTTATTGTGCTGAGGAAGGCCATGTGGTACAGAAGTGTCCAAAGAAGTCGGGAAACGCTGCCGCCTAGGTGTAGTTAGAGGTAATACCCTGGGCGAGCCACTTTTACCTCTAAATAAAAATCGAGTCAATCTCCCGTGTTCCATTACTTGGAACAATCAGGTGTTCACGTCTGAAGCTTTTGTGGACTCTGGCTCTGAGGCCAATTTTATTGATTATGATTTTGTAAAGAGATTGGGTATTCCTGTACATTCTTTGGACCGACAATTCATGATCACGGCCATTGATGATTCTCCTCTGCAGAATAAACGTCCCTTGTCTCAGACACCGCCTCTAGTATTTACTGTGGGAGTTTTACATAAGGAAAGGTTACAATTCTTTGTGTTACAGATGGCGACCTCTACTATCGTCTTAGGAATGCCATGGTTGCAGCAGCATTCCCCACAGATTGATTGGGCCTCCGGCCAGTTACTCAGCTGGTCGGAATATTGTCACGCCCACTATTTAGAGAAGGTTGCAATCTGCTCTACTAAAGTTCTAGTGGAGGGTGTACCAGTACAATACTCAGAGTTTGCGGATGTGTTCTTCCCTAAGGCTGCTGATAAACTCCCGCCTCATTGTTGTTTCGACTGCCCCATTGACTTAAGATCAGGTTGCATGCCCCCTAGAGGCCATTTGTATAACTTATCGGCTCCTGAAAAGATTGCTATGCAGGAGTACATCAAAGAGAATTTGGCCAAAGGGTTCATCCGTCCCTCCCAATCACCAGCTGGAGCAGGGTTTTTTTTGTACAGAAAAAGGATGGTGGCCTTAGGCCTTGTATTGATTATCGTGGTTTGAATAAGATCACAGTGAAGAACCGTTATCCTCTGCCACTGATTGACGATTTATTCACACAAATAACCAATGCCAGCATCTTTTCCAAGCTAGATTTACGGGGTGCATACAACCTGATACGTATTAGGGAAGGTGACGAGTGGAAAACGGCCTTCAACACACCGGACAGCCATTACGAGTATTTGGTCATGGCCATTGGGTTGTGTAACGCTCCAGCTGTTTTCCAAGAGTTGATTAACGAGGTTTTTAGAGAGGTCTTGGGAAAATTCGTATTAGTTTATCTTGATGATATACTGATCTTTTCTCCTAACCTTTCTGAGCACAGGAAGCATGTACGTTATGTGTTGGGAAAACTAAGACAGAATTCTCTGTATGCTAAACTCGAGAAGTGCCTGTTTGAGGTTACAGAGGTCTCGTTTTTGGGTTATGTGATCTCGACCACAGGACTCTCTATGGATCGTCAGAAAGTGACTGCTGTGCTGGATTGGCCTCAACCAGTCGGGTTGAAGGCACTCCAGAGGTTCATTGGCTTCGCCAATTACTATAGAAGGTTTATAAAGGGCTTTTCTGCAGTAGTGTCACCACTTACCCGCATGACCAAGAAGGGTGCAGATTCTTATCACTGGTCTTCCGAGGCCCAAGAAGCCTTCATTCAGTTAAAGAAGTTGTTTTGCTCAGCACCCATCTTGAGACATGTGGACGTTACCCTTCCCTTCATAGTCGAAGTAGATGCTTCAGAAATTGGGGTAGGGGCTGTCTTGTCGCAACCCTTGGGGTCATTAGGCAAGGTTCACCCTTGTGCCTATTTCTCACGCAGGTTTTCCCCTGCTGAGAGAAACTACGATGTGGGCAACAGGGAATTGCTGGCCATCAAACTTGCCTTCGAGGAGTGGTGACATTGGTTAGAGGGTGCAGAGCATACCATTACTGTGTACACGGATCACAAGAATTTACAGTACATTAAAGGAGCCAAGAGGCTTAGTCCACGGCAAGCCCGTTGGTGCTTATTTTTCTCGAGATTTATGTTTGTCATCACTTACACCCCTGGTAGTAAGAATGTTAAGGCTGACACTCTCTCCAGATGCTTTGAACCGGAGACAGCCCAACCTACTCTTCCCGAGAACATCTTGCTGCGCAAGGTTGTGCTTGCGGCCACGGAAACTTGGGAAGATTGGGCTGCCACATTGTCGGCCTATCAGCTTGATACCCCAGAGGGGAAGCCTGAGGGGGGACTCTTTGTGCCCATGCCCTTTCGGCTACAGATCCTGCAACTTTTCCATACCCATAAGAACACAGGTCATCCTTGGGTCACTCGCACTCTGGATCTCCTCACCAGGTGTGTTTGGTGGCCTTCTTTAGCATCTGATTGCAAGGAGTTTGTCAGGGAGTGCGTTGTATGTGCCAGGAGCAAACCGTCTTGTCAGGCCCCTGCGGGTACTTTGCAGCCTCTCCCAGTTCCGAGTGAACCCTGGACTCATTTGTCCATGGATTTTGTTGGGAAGCTTCCCAAGTCCGAGGGCATGTCTGTCATTTGGGTGGTGGTGGATAGATTCAGCAAGATGGCCCACTTTGTCCCTCTTAAAGGGCTCCCCTCTGCTCAGGAATTGGCGGATCTCTTTGTACAACATATCTTCCGGCTGCATGGAATTCCGGATTATGTAGTTTCGGATAGAGGGGTCCAATTTGTGTCGAAGTTCTGGAGGGCTTTTTGCCATGGTATGGGTATGTCATTTTCATCGGGGTACCACCCACAGACCAACGGGCAGACAGAAAGGGTTAATCAGGCTCTGGAACAGTTTCTCAGGTGCCATGTGGCCGATGCTCTGTCTGATTGGGTTAAGTTCCTACCCTTTGCGGAGTTTGCGCACAATAATTTGAGGAACTCTTCCACTGGACTCTCTCCCTTTCAGGTGGTCTCTGGAAGGTCTCCCAAATTTTCCCCATTGCCAGTTTGTTCTTCTCCCTTCCCTGCCCTGGAAGACTGGCAAAGAACACTGAAAGATCTTTGGGGACAAGTAAGGAAGAGCTTGGGAATAGCCTTCCAGACTCAGAAAAGACAGGCCGATAAGAGACATTCTGCTGAGTGGCATTTTGCTCCAGGTGACAAGGTTTGGGTGTCTACCAAACACTTAGCACTTAGGCAACCATCTGCCAAATTGGGCCCTAGGTTCATAGGGCCTTACTCAGTAGCCAAAAAGATCAATGACGTCTCTTATGTGATTGATCTCCCGGCCAGTATGAGATGTGGTAGGTCTTTTCACGTCTCATTGCTGAAGCCAGCAGTGTATGTGGATTCCTCTCCTCCTCCCCCGGTGATAGTAGAGGGCCAAACTGAATACGAGGTGGAGAAAATTTTGGATTCTCGCCTCGTACAGAATTCTGTACAGTATCTGGTCCATTGGAAGGGGTATGGTGTGGAGGATAGGTCTTGGGTCTCAAAAGAACGCATGCATGCTGAGAAATTGAGAAAGAGGTTTCATCAGTTACACCCTAAGAAACCAGGAAAGAAGTGTCCGGAGGCCACTCCTCAAGGGGGGGGGGGGGTACTGTGAAGGTTAGCAGAAATACCGCCACCACTGTCAGTAGTAGGGCGGCGGTTTCTGCGTCTCAGCCGGCGGTTTCCACCGCACAGTCATGTTCCTACATGCTGCCTCAGGGCAGCAGGGATCCCGTCGCCGCGGCTGGCGGCATGGCGGCGTTTCCTGCGACCCAGCCGGCAGTTGATCTTTCTCATGTTAACACAGACTCTCTGACACTCAAAGGGTGAGGCTTACGCACGCGCGGGCCAAGCGACAGGACCTTTATGCAAGTAGAAGGGCTGTCAGCTGACCAGGCCGGTCAGCTGACGCCATTCACCCTTCTGATTGGCTGAGTGACTGAGGCGGAGCTTGGGAGTGCTCCTAGTAAATATAGGACCTGTATGCCAGTCATTCCCTGTCTGCTGTTGCGAATACTATATGTGCTAGCTCTCAGACCTTAGCTAGATCCAACAGTGTGCCAGAACCGGCAGGAGCTGGGAATCCACACTGAGTCAGATTCTTGATAGCTTAAAGTACTAATTGCATTGTTTATCTGTTATGACCTCTTGCTTGCCTGACTACGCTCTAGTCTTCTGATTCTGTACCTTGCCTTTCTGATCTTGTTGCCGAACTATTGCCTGTTGCATTTCACACTGATCCTGTCTCTCGATTCTGTACTGTCTCTGTCCGTGAGTTGCCGAACCTGCCTGTCTGACTACGCTACCCTCACCTTTAGGTTTCTAGCCTGAGGGGTTCTAGTGTTCCTGCTTCTCGGAAATACTGTGCTGCATTAAGGTCTGAATCACCCATTCCCATCTAGGGGTGTTCAGCCTTAAACCGAGGTCTCCTAGTCTTGGTGACTCTCGGTAGCAGTATTTTTGATCACCTAATTTCCTCCTGGTGATCTCACTACTTGGCAGATTAGGATCTTATTGTCTACTGATCCTTGGCTGCAGTAGTGTCTGTGGCTCATTTTTCTTGCTGGGACTGCTGCTCCTCAGGAGATCCTAATCTGTTCTACGTGTGTTCATTGTTACTGTTGCACCAAGCACTCACATATTAGGTGTCCAGAGGTTAGTTCATACTCGCATTATTGATGATTCTGCAGATCATCCATAATCGGGTATATCTGTATTTTTGGCGATTCTGTGAGCTGACACCATTCGTTACAGGGAGCAGTTTGTTAATGATTATTATCATTCAAAGCATCTATGGAAGTGATTATTACAAGCACAGGACCAATAAAGAGCTAATACTGCAGTTGAGGGAGGGCCCTACGGGGCCCCTCTGGCTAAAGGGCCCCGATGCGGTGGCTACCTCTGCAACCCCTATTGCTACGCCCCTGTACACAATGACTGGCAGAAGTAGAGGGCGAGGCACCACCAGGAGAGGCAGCGCCATTGCAGCAGCCACTGGCAGCAGCAGCAGGTCTGTGACTGGCCTGCCGCCAGCCACTGACCGCAGAGTTGTGGAGGAGGGAGCAGAGGTGCATCAGCAGCGCGTTTATTTATTAAATGCTTCAATGGACACAACATAAAATATTAAAAAGCACATGGGATGGCCACCCCGTCACCACTCATCAATCCCACAACAACCTCACATCAACAATATGGGCAAAGCAACTGCCTGAGCAACGGCTATTCACTAAATGGAGCTGTATACAGCAACAAGTCCAGCCACCTGCATGGGCAGAGAGTCTCTTTAGAGGGTCATGGTAAATAGGCCCTGTGCTCAGGGCTGCCTCAAAAGTCCTCACAACAGCCAAAAGAAACCAGAGGTGCAGCTGCCATAGCATCACCAGGCACTAAATGCCATGCAGAAGCATGCAAGGGTTGAGCAGCTAGTTAGTAGCATAAAATGAGCAAGCGTAGTATGCAGAAGCAGAGTCTAGCATATGGACACAGGCAACATGTCATATAGATGTGAAAGGGTAAAGCTTGTCTTACTAAAGTAGCTCATCACATGCAGTCCATCATGGTAAAAGTCCGCTTAATAGATCTGGATATCCGTGTTGCCCAGATGCAACAAATGCAGGCCAGTGGATGGATGGATGTGAACCACAGGTCCAAACAGTGGCGGTCTCGGTCTAGGGACCGGATGGCATGCGCAGCGGTGGATGATGCCCTATTACAGACCTGTGGATGCAGAGATGAGAGTGAGGGCGGCGTGGCAACCCATGCCGAGGTGTACAGCTCCCTTGACGTTTCGCCGGCTTCCGGCTTTCTCAAGGGGGCGTGGTTAGCTGTACTGAGGCTCCAATTGCTTTTCAGCTACGCTTAACCAATCATACACTGCGCTCCATCCATTCATTACATACACTGCTGGCAGGGCGGGCATTGGGCGGGTGTTTGCCAAACAATAACAAACTAAAAGGGAATGACATAGGGCGCATCGCTGACAGTGAACCAGCAAACGAAAAAGGGAGCTTGGTGCTATAAAAGGGATCCAAAGTGTGGATCCCAAACTGGCCACCACTAGTGCCAGATAACAAACAGTGCACCACATACATGTCGCTTCCTGGTGCTACAGCACTGCCAGCAACCGACCCCAACCAGTCAATTCCCTCAAGTGCCCACCAACACACACAACCAGGCAGATATATAGATAAACCAGATTATATTTTTTTGAGGAGTCGGTAAGACTCACATATATCACATACGGTTGCCGGGAGTCTTATGATGATGTATACACCACCCACCATTATCAGCACCTGCAGGATCTTAGATAGTTTTGTTATTACATGGCACATTAACTAACTTTTTAGCACGGCAAAAGGGTTAATGTTGGAGTCTGCACATTGTACCTGAAAAGTGTTTTTTGCTAAACAGCAGTTTTGTGCATATCAATACTGATATGGATATAGTTATTTGATATTTGATATGGAGGCTGATATTGATATGGATACTGATATGGATGTATATTTGATATGGAGGCTGATATTGATATAGATAGGGATTACTAATTTGAAATTGTGATGGTGAATATGGGATTACTATGACCACAATCACTGTTATTAAAGCAAACTGAATAGAGGCACCTGAGCATAATATTACAGTGATAGTTGCAAAACCACCACTGTCAGGTGATACTTTCTATCATAGATATATTTTTTATAAATATATTTTTTTTTTTATATATACTTTTTAATTTTTATTTTTTATATTTTTTGTATTATTGTGGATATTCGTTTATTGTGGATACTCTGTTGTTCATGATTTTTTTTATTACTGTGTTAAAGGGACCTTTTATAGATTTGTGTATATATGTTTGTGTTTCAGTTGCTCCCATTTTGTATGTTGCCTGAGGAAGCGGGCATTAGACCCGTGAAACACATTGCAAAAATTGTATCTGTGGAGTAAGAATAAATTGTTTCTTTTATCTGAACAAGTGCAATTTGTCATCATTGGGGAGGTTAGTCATCCAGTACCCCCCATTTTATGAATTTTTATCTAAAGTGATTTTATCCTTTTGGGCGCCTCTGTAATAATTTTGAATATAGGTAAACCAGGTACGTCCTAAAAAGGGGGACAGATCCTAGAAATTAAATGGAAATAATCCCAACAATATAATGTAGAAATAATAAAGGAAAGAAGGACAGCTGTAAAAGAAACTTGCCCACACATATATATATATATATATATATATATATATATATATATATATATATATATATATATATATATACATATATATATATACATACATATACACGCCCCAATGAATTCATGGGAAAAACAACCAAAACATGCCCACAAACACCAGCCCACTGAATCACAGGGGCTGGAATTGTGGGCATGTGGGCAAAGAGGAAAAATTGAAGCAGGGGTCAAGCCCGCCCCCAGAGTGGAGACGACCACACAGTATGGCGACAAAAAGGGATACAACTATATTAAAGGCCAAGTGCAAGATTAGATGGGTAAGAAGTGGGCATTGCTCATCTGGTCATTCAAGCCAGGTGCATTATGAGCCTGTAGTTTCCAACGAGATTCACATCTCAGGAGGAGGCGGTCACAATTACCTCCTCTGATTGTAGGATGGATGCTATACAGGGCCATACATTTTAACCCCCTAGTGCTACCAGCATGTTCTAATACAAAATGCTTAGCCACTGGAGAGTTCAAATCAGCATTCTCGATACTCTTAACATGCTCAGATATACGTTCCCGTAAGGGACGTTTGGTTTTGCCAACATAGAAGGCACCAAAGTGGCAAAGCAAGATGTAAACCACTAGCTTGGACTTACAATTAAAAAAAATAGGATAATGTGATCCTCACCTGGACATACTGGCAGTAATCACAGTTACCACAGGTATAAACCCCCGTGGTTAAGCAGTGTTTTTTGGGGGTAACCTCAGTAAAGTGACTCTGCACAAAAGCGTCTCGGAGTGACCGGGCCCTACGAAATGTAAGATTCGAATGGGCCGGGGTCAGGGGGCCCACCACAGGATCGTTTTGTAGGTGGTACCAATGTTTGCTGAGAATGTTTTTGAGTGCAGGATGCTGCTCACAATATCTGGTAAAAAAGCGCAGGGGCGCTACCACAGCTGCCTGAGTCACCTCATTTTTCCTGCGCTGTTGAAGGAGATCACTCTGTCTACTTTTCCGAGCCCTGTTAAAAGCTCTTCTTAGGCAAGTGTCGCTATAGCCTCTCACCCGGAAGCATTGACGTAACTCACTCGCCTCCTTCAGGATAGACTGCTCCTCCGAGCAATTACAACAAATCCGTAAATATTGACTCTTACGTATACCCCTGATGGTAAGTTTAGCGTGGAAACTGTCCGCACATAACAATGCATTACTCGCTGTAGCTTTACGATGAAAGGTTGTAGTTAAACGACCATCATGATTAATGGAAATACAAATGTCCAAAAATGCAATTGACTGTTATTGTACTTCCAAAGTAAATTTAAGGTTTTTGTCATTATGATTCAAACATGCAACAAATTCAGCTACCTGCGTAGATGTTCCTGACCACAAGATCAGGATATCATCAATGTACCTGTGCCACGATAAAACGTGGTACAGGTACTCAGATAAGTCATCCGTGGAGAGAACAAATATTTCCAAACCACCAGGTACAGGTTAGTGTACGATGGGGCACAAGTAGTCCCCATCGCCGCTCTCTGCACCTGGAGGTATCTCCTGCCATCTAAGGTAAAGTAATTTTTGGTCAAAAGAAATCTCAATAGATCCAGAATAAAACCATTATGCGTAGCATCCTACACTCCCAGCTCTGTCAAGAAATTTGCCACGGCCTGGACCCCCAGATCATGGGGGATGCAAGAGTAGAGGGACTCGACATCGAGGGAGACCAAAAGCGTATTGGAAGGAACTATGATGTCATCTAATACCCGCAACAGATGGGTGGTATCTTTGATATATGAGGCTGTGGTGGAGATGATGGCGGAGCAGCAAGCCACAGTTTCCAGCCAGGCCTCCAGCACCAGCGAGACCAGTGCCAACACCACCAGCACTCCGGTCCGCAGCAGGCCTCCACCACCGCTTGAGGTCATGGTCACGGTGACCCCATCTACCAGCCTGCCCTCACTGAGCTCGCTCCTCACCCCAGGGACTGCGAGCGTTTACAGTGATGTTTTGGAGCAGTTTGAGATGGACAGTTGTGAGTTGGACACAATGTGGGCTTCACGACTGCTGTCCGGAACCTCCTGCTGTTGGTGTATATGTACAGCCATGCTAGTACCAACACTAGGTACCATGGCCCCGTTACATTGCCTGCTGCCACACGTCACTTTTCCTCCTCCTGCTGCTGCTGTATTTCATCCTCCTGCTGTCTGTGTTTCCACCGCCAGGGTCCACAGAATACATTGCCTGCTACCATACGTCACTCCTCCTCCTGATGCTGTATTTATGCTCCTGCTGTCTGTGTTCCCACCGCCAGGGTTATGCACTGCTGCCGTGCGCCACTAGCTATTACACCACTACAATAGCTGTGTACTGAAAAAAATTCTGAGGTGTCTGGGTTGAAAACTGTGCTGTCCCAGTTGTGCGTTGGACACAATGTGGGCTTCACAACTGCTGTCCGGAACCTCCTGCTGTTGGTGTATATGTACAACCGTGCTAGTACTAGGTGAAGAAGAAGAACCAGGTGAAGAAGAAGAAGAAGAACCAGGCGAAGAAGATGAAGAAGCAGGTGAAGAAGATGAAGAAGAAGAAGAAGAAGAACCAGGTGAAGAAGAACTAGATGATGAGGAAGAAGAAGAAGAAGAAGAACCAAATGATTGAAGAAGAACAAGAACCAGATGATAAAGAAGAAGAACCAGATGATGATGAAGAAAGAGAATAAGAAGACGAAGAAGAACCAGGTGAAGAAGAAGATGAAAAACCAATTGAAGATGAACCAGGTGAAGAAGAAGAAGAACTTGAAGAACCAGATGCCAGTGAAGAAAAAGATGATGAAGATGATAGTAATGATTGATGACGAGAAAGAAGATGGTAAAACAGAAAAAGAAGACGGTGAAGAAAAAGATGGAGAGAACAAAAAGAAGAAGGTGAAGACAGTGAAGAAGAATAAACAAGAAATGTAGGAAAAAAAAATTCCATCACATTTTTTTTTAATTACACCTATTTAAATGTGATTTCTCTTTAAAAAAAAACCAACGCATCCAAATTCGAACAAACAAATTTTTTCCCGAATTTTGTTACCGACCCCGAACCGAATTCGAACCAAATTCGGCTATCGCAACCGAATGCGAATCTTCCCCGGACCAAACTTCGATTCGGGTACATTCGAGCATGCCTGCATAGGACTACCTACCTAGTGGGCATTCAGTGATTCTCATGCAGGCATATGAAGCTGGCATGCGTAGCCCTGAACCCTGTGTAGTTGAAGTGCAAAGCACACCTTCCTACAGGGAGGTAGCCATTTTTGGGCAAGTACAGAGGTAGTAGCATTGGCAAACATTGGTCAGATGGTACAACAAACAGGATTTCTAGCAGAGCTGGTTGCGATCAATGAAGTTCTAGGTAAGTAAACACGAAAATGAGTAGAAGCATTGCAAGCTCAACTGAAAAGCAGTCTGCAGGTAGCAGCAATAAGTGTGTGGCATCCGTACTCAGTACATACTGCGCCAGAGTATGTACAGGGGGGATGAGGTAAGAGCTTCCAAAGGTGAAGTCCATGGGAGCATATTTTTAAAAAGGTAAGTACTTATGACATTGTAACATAAAGTAGGGGAGAGGAGTGTAGCTCCACTCTACCAAAAAGAGTAAACAGAGTTCAAGAGAACTATAAAGAAACGAGATCAATTATGGTATATATTGATCGATCTAGGGTGTACAGAATACAAGCCCGCAGGGCAAAACCCATATCATTAATAAGAATTGATTTGTTTGTATTTCGGTTTCAGGAGTTTTGGCAATATGGAATCGAGAAAGCTGAGGTGCTGGCAGCAGAGACAGAAACAGACATGTCAGTCGGGTAAGGGAAAGTTTAAAGGCAAATCCTGGTTTGGAGAACAGCGAGATTTCCAAGATCAGAAAGAGACAAAAAAAACTGACTGAGCAAAGCATAATGTAAATTACTAATGTTTTTCTTTCCCAAGGAGGTGCTCTCATAATGAAGAGTGCCGTGCTGATGGTAATTCTAGGTTGCCATGTCGTCCTAGGAGACTGAGGAGAGGACATTCTCATGAACAATAAGGAGTTAATGAGAACACAAGGCCCAAGCATGTTAATGTTGGGAGACAAAAGTACCAATCCTTTTTCACTTCCCTCTGATTGGCCCGAATGGACCGAACAGGGAAGGAGGAAACAATCCCTATTGCCAGGTTGAAAAAAATTTCATAGAATAATGTTGGTGAAAGGTATGAAGGGTCAAGTGTGCTGGAGGTGTGATGTGAACGGCAGCTTAAATCTGCTCTGGAATGTCACACTCCCGGAACCAACGCACCGATCCAGATTCTTGGTAAAAGCTACATGCAGTACAATGGGTACATGCAAAAGGTGGAGTGTGTTGTTCAGGATTACCTTGTCTTGGTTCTCTGGAGTGAGATGGTTCTAGATTGGAGAGGAACGAGCAGTAAGCATCACTTCTCCTCCAGGAGAGAAGCAGGGAACAATATCACACTCTGGAGCAACCAACAGAGGATGTCTCTGAGACTACAGTATACGCACGTAAAAGCTGGAACAGTGGGAGCGAGCTGGATAAAATTAGTCTTCTATATGTAGAGGATGAGTTGGGTGGTTGGTGCTGCTCTGTGTGGTCCACTTGCAGTGGCAGAGAAATCTATAAAGGACATGGGGCCATATGCAATTCACTTTTTCACCTGAGTTTTCTCCTAGGTGATATTTTTAAACTTGCCAATAAAATGCCTTTTAAGCCCCCAGAAGGTAAGAAAATGCTCAAAATAATTTTGTTAGTACTTTTCCCTCAATGCTTTGGTACTTTTTTAGTTGAAAAGTACTGGAAAGTTATTTAAAATCAAAGATGAAAAATTATCTCCTAGGAGAAAACTCAGGTGAAAAAGAGAATTGCATATGGCCCATGGGATAGGGGAAAAAAACACAAAAAGAGCGCAATTAGAAGACTGATGATAAAAGGGGAACCAGCCGGTCGTAGACAGATCTCACCTGATGTGATGGCTGATATGCCCTTATGGGTATTATCAGCTTGCAGGCTTTTGTCCCTCACAGACCAGGGACCAGGTCAGAAGCAGGCCCTTTGTCCAAAGGGATCCTGTGGCTTGAAGCAGGATATCAGGAGCAGCTGTCTGGTTTGTAGCCATTGGTGTCCCAGCACTGACTGTAACACCAGAGCTGCAGGGACCTGTGGGCTGTATGAGACTCAATCCCTTAGCAGGGAGAGTCTCCTTCCTGAAAAGTTAGCAATCCACACACTGCTCTGTTCAGATACACACACAGTGGCTGGGTGGTGAGCAGCAGCATTGAAGTGGCTAAAAGAAAACTGTTTTTGCCTGAAGAAAGGAGGAGTGGCCTCCTAAAACTAGTTTTATTTGTTACATTAAAGGATACCACAACTGAAATGTGACATAATGAGATAGACATGTGTATGTACAGTGCCTAGCACACAGATAACTATGCAGTGTTCCTTTTTTTCTTTCTCTGCCTGAAAGAGTTAAATATCAGGTATGTAAGTGGCTGACTCAGTCCTGACTCATACAGGAAGTGACTACAGTGTGACCCTCACTGATAAGAAATTCCAACTATAAAACACTTTCCTAGCAGAAAATGGCTTCTGAGAGCAAGAAAGAGGTAAAAAAGGGGAATTTCTTATCAGTGAGGGTCACACTGTAGTCACTTCCTGTCTGAGTCAGGACTGAGTCAGCCACTTACATACCTGATATTTAACTCTTTCAGACAGAGAAAGAAAAAAAGGAACACAGCATAGTTATTTGTGTGCTGGGCACTGTACATACACATGTCTATCTCATTATGTCACATTTCAGTTGTGGTATCCTTTAAAGGATCAGTTACTTCCAGCATGGGTCTCCTGTGCTTTCTTTCAGCCACTTCAGTGCTACTGCTCACCACCCAGCCACTGCTGTGGTGTATCCAGGGCCGGCCTTTGACCTGAGCGACCGGAGCGATCACTCAGGGCGCCGGCTTCCAGGGGGGTGCTCCTGCCGCTGCCGCATATGTTATGGAGCTGGCTGCAGCCTCCGGGCTCCGGCTGGGTCCTTCTCGCATGGTAGCTCCGCCCCCTGGTGCCGCTGGGGGTGATGGGGGCGAAGACCAGGAAGAGAATTGTGACACTCATTCATTGGATACATTGGACGCACCACCACGCCCCCTTTCTTCCCGGCTGCTTTTGAAAGTAGCAGCATTCTGCGACTTCCCAGGCCAGGCTGCTAGAAGGTGAGTGTTCTTATCCATATAGGCATCAGGACCTGCTGCAGAGTGTGTCATCTCCAGACACTGCACAGAGCATCGGATTTCATCATCTCCAGTGACTGCTGCAGCCATACTATCTGTATTGCAGCCTGTCACGGATAATGATGATGACTGCCCATATGTGGAGAAGGTGACAGCAGGAGTCCTGATGCCTATTGGATAACTTGATTTCCTACAGTTACAGCCAGCTATATTCTCCTTGTCCTGCGGACACCCCATGTGATTGCTGTAACCATCTCTCTCCTCTCCCTTCCTCCTCTTCCTCTTGTTTTTTCCCTAGTGCAGGCTGTCTGCCTGCTGTGTGTGACATGACCCTGCTGCCCCTGCAGTGCCTGCAAAGTACAGCTAACTAAAACTAAATTCATGTTGCTCTTGCTAAATTTCTCTCACCTGCCTCCCCACCACAACACTCTCTCCCTATCCTCTCCCTCTTTTTGTCCTCCCTCCTCTTTCCTATTTCCCTGTCCTCTCCTTTCCATTAGCTCTGTGTGTCTCTATCTTCTTTCACCTCATGGTTTACTTTCTACTTTCTTTCCCTCCCTCGCTCTCTATTCTGCCTTTCTGCTACACAGTCACTCTTCCCTTTACATTCTCTGCTTTCCTCCCATCCCTATTTTTCTACCATCTCCTTTCCATCCTGCCACAACCTCCCTCTCTTCCTCTCCTTCCCTTCCTTCTCTTGCACTCTCTCCTTTATTCCTCTCTTTAGCACTCTTTCTCCTTTCCACCCCTCTCTCCTTTCTTTCTTTTCTTGCTCTCTCCTCCTCCCTGCTCCCCTCTCTAGCTTTTGCCTTTAGATCTGCCTAAAAGCAGACCTGAACTCAGAACTTCCTCTCTGCTCTAAAAGCATAACCACCTTTACAGAAAAACATTTCTTTGTTACAGCTGATACATAAATCCTGCAATAAATCTGCAGTCCGTGTACTTCCTGCTTTCATGGAAGCAGTAATAATGGTTATATCCTGTGTGTTCAAATGAGATTATCTCATCTGTGAGATCAAATTACAACTTGTGATTACAATTGCGTTTGCGTTTATTCTTTTTATTCTTAAAAACACAATCGCTGCATAAAGCGAATTTGTGAGCGTTTTGCGCTTTTCCTATATCCTCCATTGAGGCGGAATCACCTCAAAAATGGTCTATGCAGCGTTTCTCTGAGCAGATTGGAAACGAACTGTCTCATAGAGAATAATTGCACAAGCGATTTCAGGGCGATTTTAAAAAATCGCCAGCGCTTAAAAAGTCCAAAGCGCCTCCAGTGTGAACGAGCCCTAAAGGTGATCTGACTATATGGGGGGGGGGGGGCACCAAAATCTGGTTACGCTCAGGGCGCTGTGACACCTAAGGCCGGCCCTGGGTGTATCTGAACAGAGCAGTGTGTGGATTGCTAACTTTTCAGGAAGGAGACTCTCCCTGCTAAGGGATTGAGTCTCATACAGCCCACAGGTCCCTGCAGCTCTGGTGTTACAGTCAGTGCTGGGACACCAACAGCTACAAACCAGACAGCTGCCCCTGATATCCTGCTTCAAGCCACAGGATCCCTTTGGACAAGGAGCCTGCTTCTGACCTGGTCCCTGGTCTGAGAGGGACAAAAGCCTGCAAGCTGATAATACCCATAAGGGTATATCAGCCATCACATCAGGTGAGATCTGTCTACGACCAGCTGGTTCCCCTTTTATCATCAGTGTTCTGAGTGCGCTCTTTTTGTGTATTTTTCCCCTACCCCATGTCCTTTATAGATAATGGATCAGGGGACGTTTTGGAGTAGAGAGGTAGAATCCTGGGATACATCAGGTAGCACCCTGGGGACTCTCTATGATGGAAGGGTGATGGGACTAAAACGAGGGCGTTTAAAAATAGTGCCCTTAGTCCGGGAGGACGAAGGACCATGGACATACGGTTTTTGCATCCCACAGTCCCTAGAGTTTAAAGGTCCAAATAGATCTTGCATAATGAGAAGGGGAACCATGACAGTAAAAGTGTGTGTGTGTGGGGGGGTTCCCACGGCTCCTAAAGCTCAGGGAGTCACCATGCCAGTGACTACCCAAGAACCCCGCCTACCGTCATGTAATACACATCAAGTTGTAAAAAGTGTCCCTTTTCAGTTAAATCAACTGAGGGCGACTCCAGTTCAGGGGTGCTCGGATACCACTTTTCACTATCTGGAACTAATTCGGATCCGGATACCCAGATATCCGATCCGGGTCGGATATCGGAGTTTGAAATTTTGATATCCGGAATGAAAACCGGAAATGGTCTTTTAAAGGTTCCTTGACCGTTTTAGAAGCTAAAAACATACCACCACCACCTCCCTCTCCCTCTCTCGTCTTCCAGGGATTTGTAGTATGTCAAAAGCAAGCTCACTTACATTGGCCAGGAATCGAACCCAGGTCAACTGCTTGGAGGGCAGCTATGCTCACCACTATAACACCAACCACACTCACAGCAAAGGACAGCACTTTGAAGTCTGGAAGATTCCAGGGCTAGGGGGGGGGAAGGATGAAAAGCTAGGTGGCCATGCAACCATTCCTGCTAACCTAAAGCGTACTTATAGACAGTCATATGAGACACATGCTGGGTGCAGGGCTTTGTGGTAAGTCAACACATTGGCTTAAGACTTTACGAAATCCAATGCTCCAATATGGGGAAGCTTCTCTGTTTGCTGTTTTTTTTTTTTGTTTTGTTTTTTAAGTGCGGTGTCACAGTTCACTCATCTCTTCAACTACAAGAAAGGCCCAGGAGCAGTCTTGGCTACCGTAATATCTATGTTACGGCAGGGCCCTTATAACACTTTCTCTTGCAGGGCTATGGAAACTGTTTTGCCCATGCGATAAAGCGAGGTGCAAAAATGAAATCATACCTAGCAGAGGATGGTTCGATCCATCAACCTCTGGGTTATGGGCCCAGCACACTTCCACTGCACCACTCTGCTGCCACACAGGGAATGCTTTGTTGTAGGAAAAAGTGACGTTAAACTTCCTGGAGCAGACTTACTTCCTCCCTCCAAAAGACACACGTACATCCCCATAAAATCATTTAGCAGCAACAACTAGTCTCTGTGGCACAATTGGTTAGTGCATTTGGCTGTTAACCAAAAGGTTGGTGGTTCAAGCCCACCCAGCGATGGCCTTGCCTTTTGTGTTCAACAGTTGTCTGAAGAGAACCCCAGATAGCCATGTACATTCATCTCTCTCTAGTGCAGAGTGGCGCAGCAGAAGCATGCTGGGCCCATAACCCAGAGGTTGATGGATCAAAACCATGCTCTGCTAGGTATGATTTCATTTTTGCACCTCGCTTTATCGCATGGGCAAAACGGTTTCCATAGCCCTGCAAGAGAAAGTGTTATAAGGGCCCTGCCGTAAAAATGAAATCATACCTAGCAGAGGATGCACTTGGGAGGTTATCTGAGGGCGGGTCTGCGGGCGATCTGAGGTTGTGGGTGGGTAATTGGGTCAGGCAGGTTAGGGTCTGATCTGAGGGGTGGCAGTGACAGGTGGTGATTGATAGGTGATTGTCAGGTGATCAGTGGATGATTACAGGGGAGAATAGATGTATACAGTACACAGGGGGGGGGGGGGGGGGGGGGTTGAAGGGGATCTGGGGAGGATCTGAGGGTGTGTGTGGGGCGGGTAATCAGGAGCCCCCAGGGGGCAGTTTAGGACCTAATCTAAAAAATAGTGTGACAGGGAGTGATTGATGGGTGATTAGGGGGGTGATTTGGTCCAAACGGAGGTCTGGGGGGTTGGCGGGGGGTCTGATGGGTTCTGTGGGTGATCAGAGGGCAGGGGGGGGCAGGATCAGTGTGGTGTTGTGCTTACTAGGGGGGCTGCAAACTGCCCTGGTGGTCCCTCGATCACTGGGACCACCAGGGCAGGAGGCAGCCTGTATAATATGCTTTGTATACATTACAAACCGTATTATACGCTTATGTTGCGGCAGATCAGGGGGTTAACAACCCGCCGGCGCTGCCAATTGGCCGGCGGGTTGACATCGTGGGTGGGCGGAGCCTATTGCCGGCGGATGCTTGTGCATCTAGCGTGTGATCCCTGGCCAGCTAGCCCACAACGAGCCGCTGTTCGCCGTATTGCGGTCCTTGCGGCCTTCACTTTGCCGCCGCCCATGGGCTGTGGGCGGTCAGCAAGTGGTTAACATGCATTACTAGCATTATTTTTTTCATTTTTATATATATAATTTTCTTGTTATTGTATGATTGGAGACATATCCACTTTTTCTTTTTTATTAAAAATAACCATAAAAACACAGATTTTTCCTTTTCGGACTATTCATTAAAACACTCCATACATTTGTGCTTTGGTTGCTAAAAATGACATTAGAATAAGCACTGATGCAAGAAACACAGCATTAGAAGACATGTCTGTGTTTGTATGAGGCATAGTTTGTTAGTTAAGCATATTAGAAGAAGAAGAGTAGTGCCTTCTTCATTAAAGTCTGTTGCATTACATAGGTTAAAGGGAACCAGAGAGGATGAGATATACATATCTGGGGCTTCCTCCAGCCCCATACGCACGGATCGCTCCCACGCCGCCGTCCTCCGCTGCCTGGATCCGCCGCCACCGGGTCCCGTCATTCCCGTGAGTCGGCAAGTCGGCCGGCGGACGCGGCCAATTCTCCGCATCACAGGGTGCTCTCCCCATACAGATACGCATGTGGCTGCTTGCTGCGCAGCCGCATGCGTACATGTATGGAGGGAGCCCCTGTGATGCGGACAATTGGTCGCGTCCGCCGGAAGTGACGGGCCCGGTACCGGCGGATCCAGGAAGCTGAAGACGGCGGCGTTGGAGCGATTCAGGCTTATGGGGCTGGAAGAAGCCCCAGGTATGTATAAAATCTTTGCCCTTTTTTACCCCTCGTTCCTCTCTGGTTCCCTTTAAATACAAAATTAACAATGATTCAAGCAAAAATAAGATTAATTTCAGCATAAAAGTCAACTTACTCTTATCTGCTTTGGTTTTATCAGAAAATTTGTCCCATAGGTCCTCAGCAAAGTATGCAGCCAGGGGCACCTCTAGCCATTTTGTCACTCAAGGCGAGAAAACCTGTGGCGCCCCATGCCCCCCCCCCCCCCCACTATGAAAATCGTAATGCAGCGTTTGACCAGGAAATAATCATAATGCAGCAATGACAGCAGGAGACACAAGGGGACAGAAGGAGGCACAATGGAGGGCAAAAGGAGGCACAATGGAGGGCAAAAGGAGGCACAATGGAGGGCAAAAGGAGGCAAAATGGAGGCCAAAAGGAGGCACAGGAGGACAGATGGAGGCACAGGATGAAAGAAGGAGGCACAGGAGGACAGAAGGAGGTACGGGGGACAGAAGAAGGCATGAGGGCCAGAAGGAGGCACAAAGTGGGGCAGAAGGAGGTGCTAAGTGGGGCAGAAGGAGGTGCTAAGTGGGGCAGAAGGAGGCGCTAAGTGGGGCAGAAGCAGGCTCAAAGTGGGACTAGACTCAAGAGGCGGCACAATGGGTACAGATTAAGGCACAATGGGGGACAGAAAAAAAGCACAAAGGGGGGAAGAAGGAAGCACAGGGAGGCAGTAGGAGGCAGAGGGGGATGTAAGGAGGAACAGGGAGACAGAAGGAGGCAGAAGGGGACAGAATGAGCCACAGGGAGACAGAAGGCGGCACAGAGGGGCACTGAAAGAGGGACAGGGGCACAGAGGAAGGCACAAGGGACAGAGGAGGCACAAAGGGAGACAGAAGGATGCACAGGAGGACAGAAGGGGGGGGGGGGGCAGAGGTAGCACAAGGGGACAAATAAAGACAAAAGGGACATAAGGAGGCACAAATGGGCACAGAAGGAGGCACAAATGGGCACAGAAGGAGGCAAAAATGGGCACAGGAGGCAGAGGTGGCACAGGGAGACTGAAGGAGGCACATGGAAACAGAAGGAGGCACAAAAGGGACAGAAGGAGACATGAAGGGAGAAAGACAGATGCACAAGGCACAGAGGTGACAGCTGCCTGCAACGTATGCTAAGTAGATGCAGCAGAAGCAAGTAATAGAACACCCAGGGGTGGGGCTTAGTCTGGGGGTGGGGCTTAATTTTTGGGCAGGGTTTAATCCAGCAACATGGTGCCCCCAGGACCAATAGCACTCCAGATAATAGCCTGTATTGCCTATGCCTAGAGGCACCCCTGTATGCAGCTATATCAACCCACACCATATTGGTCCTGGGGGTATCTTTATAGTCAGGATGTTTCTTGTCAAATAATTCAGGGTGGTCCTTTATCTTGGAGATTAGCTCCTCTGTGGTAAACCAGCTCCTGCAACACATCTTGGTTTTTTTGTTTTTTTTTCGCAGTTTGCTCACTGTCTAAACAGGAAGTGCAGGCTGACCCAGAAACACTTCACTTTTAACAAAAACAAAAAGCACTCACAAAATCGCTGCATAAAGGAATTTTGTGAGCACTTTGCGCTTTTCCATACCTTCCATTATAGCCAAATCACCCTGAAAATGGTACAGGCAGCTCTTTGCTGAGCGGAAAGCAGTCAAAACACGCTGATATGAACATAAGTGCTTTTAGGGCGATTTTGAAAATTGTCGGTGCTTAAAAAAAATGAAAACGCCCTTAGTGTGAAAAAGCCCTAACAGTGTGTTGCATGGCCATACAAGTTACAACTTAACTGGCATCTGGTATTAACTGCACAATCTGTAAAAATGCCTTTAATTAAGATTAATCAACGTAGCCATATACATATAATCGAATGTACAGCTAAGTGTTCTCTAATCATAAAATGAGTGAGTCACCTGTTGTTTATATGTTACCTAGTTGTCGTTGCTATAATCGTGCAGAGCTCCGTAACTCAGCGGGGATGCGTGCACATCCGAATGCGCAAACCCGGCTAATCTCCAACCCCAGGACTTGACACCAAATCACCAATCACCATTAGGCGGTCCTGGGGAAGTCACTCTGTAGCCGCCAAATGGCACTAATTGGACGCAGAGTGGTTAAGGAAATTAGTGGGAACAGGACAAACATTTTACCAAAAGACCTTGTAGTTTTTGAGAAAATGTACATATAACCAAAGAAACAGCAGTGAGGCAAGTTTCAACACTTTTGTTAGATTGTGTTAAAAAGAAAAAAAAAAAGAAATGAAAGAAAGAAAAGAAAAATACCTAGTTTTAGTGGGATTGGGACTGTCCTTTCACATTTCAAATTCAACTAGGTCAGACAGTGACAAATCAAAAGAAAATAAAATGGATGTTTACAAATACATAAAAATAAAAAAAATATTGCAAAGCATACATTGGCCCCCGAAGGAAATTGTTAGCAGATTTCCACAATTCCACTGTGAGTGAGGTAGTTGAATATAAAGCACACTTGAAGGTGTGCGAGTGTGAGCCCACCGATCCAGTGCAGGGTACGTCCTCGTAATCTGGTTGTGAATGAGCACATCTTAACTGGCCATAAGTTAGTATCCAGTGGCTGGATAGTTTAATGGTTAAAGAGGAACTCCAGTGAGCATTTTAGTGTTGGCAGGTGCAACTGCTGCATGGTTTTTGGCAGTTGGAAACAGCTGTAATAGTTATTTTCCACAATGCAACAAGGTTCACCGACAGGAAACTGCCAAAAAAAGTATGTACTTTTCTTGTGGGAGGGGTTTCTTGTGGGAGGGGTTTCACCACAATATCAGTTATACAGCGCCCCTTGATGGTCTGTTTGTGAAAATGAATCGATTTCTCATGTAAAAGGGTGTATCAGCTACTGATTGGGATAAAGTTTAATTTTTTTTTTTTTTACAAACTCAGATGCATGTTTGATATGGGAAGGTCGTCAGCTTATGGCGTGACAGCTTGATAGCCGAACACCAACACTGAAAAGTGCCATCATCATTGTTTGAATATATATAATTAAGCTTTATTTTATCGTATCGTTATATCTTTGCGTGATTCATATACCATAAACTTCTCCCTTCCCCTACACATCCTTTCTCATTTCTGTACTAACTATGTCATCTTATTTATCTCATATACCTCATTGAAAGGTAGGTGCATTAGATTCTGAGTATGTATAAAACATTCAATCAACTTACATTCAGCCATCCATACCCATCCTTAACCCATAACCTATACATACTAACCCACCCCAATCTACCTGACCACCACCTTTTTCTGCACTTACCCCTACTCAATATTCTAAATATATAAGTACTTATTCTTTATCCATATACTTTTTTGTAATTTTACGCCAGGTATTTCTGTAAAGAGTGACCCGCTGGGTGCAATCTAAGTCGAGTATCTGACCTTCTGTGCCGTAAGGGGCGTCACCGCCACACAATGAATCCATTCTACTGATCCAGTCATTCAAGAGAGGAGAGGTCGAATGTTTCCATTTTCCTACTATCATTCTTTTTGCAACCTTTGTTCCTAGTTCTTTAATTAATATACTCCCTATGCTGTCATCTGTGTCAGAGATACCGAAAATAGCTTCGCTTGCGGAAAGTTCAAAGTCTTCTTCTAGCAGGTCTCTACTAAAGCTAGAGATGAGCGTAATGACCTAATTACGATTTCGCGAAATTTCGCGTAGTGTAATTACGATTATGGCCGTAAGTACATAATCGTAATGAAGAAGGATTTCGCGAAATTTCGCGTAAGCGTAATTTTCGCGTAATTTTCGCATTACAATGGTTATTTGTTCATGCCGTAATTTTGCATTAAACGCTACCGTAATTTCGCGTTAAACCGTAACGCTCCGTATAATATAAAAAAGCCGCCGACTTTAAGGGTTAATAGCAAAGCCCCCTTAAATGCTAAGAGCCTCAAATTTGGAGAATATATTAAGGAGATCAGGAGGAATAAGAGGAAATTTTTTTTTTCAAAAAGACCTTATAGTTTTTGAGAAAATCGATGTTAAAGTTTCAAAGTAAAAATGTATACATTTAAAAACCCGCCGACTTTAACGGTTAATAGCAAAGCCTGCTTAAAGTTTAGGAACACCAAATTCCTAGGGTATATTAAGGGGATCAGTGGGAATAAGAGGAAAAATTTTTTTTTCAAAAAGACCTTATAGTTTTTGAGAAAATCGATTTTTAAGTTTCAAGGGCAAAAATGTCTTTTAAATGCGGAAAATGTCAGGTTTTTTTGCACAGGTAACAATATTGTATTATTTTCATAGATTCCCCCAAGTGGGAAGAGTTTTACTTACTTCGTTCTGAGTGTGGGAAATATAAAAAAAAAACGACGTGGGGTCCCCCCTCCCAGACCTCTTTAACCCCTTGTCCCCCATGCAGGCTGGGATAGCCAGAATGCGGAGCACCGGCCGCGTGGGGCTCCGCACCCTGACTATACCAGCCCGCATGGTCCATGGATTGGGGGGTCTCGGAAGGGGAGGGGCAGCTAAGCTTTCCCCTCCCCCTCCGAGCCCTTGTCCAATCCAAGGACAAGGGGCTCTTCTCCACCTCCGATGGGCGGTGGAGGTGGAGGCCGCGATTTCCTGGGTGGGGGGTTCATGGTGGAATCTGGGAGTCCCCTTTAAAAAGGGGTCCCCCAGATGCCCACCCCCCCTCCCAGGAGAAATGAGTATAGAGGTACTTGTACCCCTTACCCATTTCCTTTAAGAGTTAAAAGTAAATAAACACACAAACACATAGAAAAAGTATTTTAATTGAACAAAAAACATAACCACGAAAAAAGTCCTTTAATATTCTTAATTAACCATTAATACTTACCTGTCCCTTTAAATAAATGATCCCACGCAATATCCTCGGAAATGTTCTATCAGTTACAATGTAACAAAGTTATTACAATGTACATCTTTGTATTTGGGCTCCAAGGAGCCCCATTGGTCCTTAGCAGACCAATGGGGTTCCTTCAAATCAGAAGGAACCCCATTGGTCTGCTAAGGACCAATGGGGCTCCTTGGAGCCCAAATACAAAGATGCTTTCGAGAGCTCTGAGCTATAGCTCAGAGCTCTGTCGGGTCCGTGCGGCGGGTGAGCGGCGAGTGACGTCGGGTGCGGCGTAGTTACAATGTAACAAAGTTGTTACAATGTAACAAAGTTGTTACATTGTAATAACTTTGTTACATTGTAACTGATAGAACATTTCCGAGGATATTGCGTGGGATCATTTATTTAAAGGTACAGGTAAGTATTAATGGTTAATTAAGAATATTAAAGGACTTTTTTCGTGGTTATGTTTTTTGTTCAATTAAAATACTTTTTCTATGTGTTTGTGTGTTTATTTACTTTTAACTCTTAAAGGAAATGGGTAAGGGGTACAAGTACCTCTATACTCATTACTCCTGGGAGGGGGGGTGGGCATCTGGGGGACCCCTTTTTAAAGGGGACTCCCAGATTCCACCATGAACCCCCCACCCAGGAAATCGCGGCCTCCACCTCCACCGCCCATCGGAGGTGGAGAAGAGCCCCTTGTCCTTGGATTGGACAAGGGCTCGGAGGGGGAGGGGAAAGCTTGGCTGCCCCTCCCCTTCCGAGACCCCCCAATCCATGGACCATGTGGGCTGGTATAGTCAGGGTGCGGAGCCCCACGCGGCCGGTGCTCCGCATTCTGGCTATCCCAGCCTGCATGGGGGACAAGGGGTTAAAGAGGTCTGGGAGGGGGGACCCCACGTCGTTTTTTTTTTATATTTCCCACACTCAGAACGAAGTAAGTAAAACTCTTCCCACTTGGGGGAATCTATGAAAATAATACACTATTGTTACCTGTGCAAAAAAAACTGACATTTTCCGCATTTAAAAGACATTTTTGCCCTTGAAACTTAAAAATCGATTTTCTCAAAAACTATAAGGTCTTTTTGAAAAAAAAAATTTCCTCTTATTCCCACTGATCCCCTTAATATACCCTATGAATTTGGTGTTCCTAAACTTTAAGCAGGCTTTGCTATTAACCGTTAAAGTCGGCGGGTTTTTAAATGTATACATTTTTACTTTGAAACTTTAACATCGATTTTCTCAAAAACTATAAGGTCTTTTTGAAAAAAAAAATTTTCCTCTTATTCCTCCTGATCTCCTTAATATATTCTCCAAATTTGAGGCTCTTAGCATTTAAGGGGGCTTTGCTATTAACCCTTAAAGTCGGCGGCTTTTTTATATTATACGGAGCGTTACGGTTTAACGCGAAATTACGGTAGCGTTTAATGCGAAATTACGGCATGAATGAAACGCGAAATTTCGCGTTGAAAATTACGCTTACGGTATTTTCAATTACGATTTTAATGGCAATTTCGCTACGCTAATTTCGCATCGTAATCGCAAATTTCGCATGCGTAATTATAGTAATGCGAAATTACGAAAATTTCAGCTCAACTCTAACTAAAGCACGTTATACTTTCCCAAAATGGCTTAATTATGGGGCAAGTCCACCACATGTGCAATTCGCACCCGTCCTCCTGCCCACATCTCCAGCAAACTTCTGTTTGTCTAGAAAATTTTTGGGTACGTTCCGGAGTAATGTACCATCTAGCAATGGTTTTGTACTAGATAAGTTGCAATCCTTTATCCTGAGTCCTCCAACTTTTATGCCAGATCGTGGACCATTTGCTTTTAAGTGAAGGGACGAGAGTTTTTTCCTATTTTGCACAATAGTGTGGGGTAGTTATTTGGCTCTCTCCTTGACAAATAAGTCTATTCATTTTCGAAAGTGCTTTGTCCATTTTTTTATTAAGTAAAATATGTTTTTCGAAGATGTTTGGGTCATTCCTTAATCTAGCAAATTTGGAATTTAATTTATGTGTAAAGCTTCTTGCTTGGGTTAGACCCCAAGTTTCATTTTGTCCATAATTGCAAAATAAGCTAGGTATCCCCAATGCGTGGTTGCCCCCAAGATTGATAATGCGCGTGTCGGGACTTATCTTATTTTTGGAGTAACAGGACCCCACCAAACCAGGCATAAAATCTGGATTTTCTCTTAGGGTGGTCAGAGGGGATGGGCCGGTATCTTTGTACCACTTTGAGACGAACTTAAAGAGAGTTTTAACTTTTGGTTTTATCAAAGGATGATCTATAGTAGAGTAGACTTTATAGATGTTTTTTGGAATTCATGAAAAGATTAAATCTAGGTCACATTCATCCCTTTCTAGGGTAGTCCAAATTTTACCTAATCCATTGGGGGAAGACTATCTTCCAGTCCAAAACCCTTGCCAGATGTGTACTCCTATAGTAATTCATAATGTTTGGTGCAGCTAAACCTCCCTCCTCTTTCCACCTTGAAATAAGTTTGTAGCTAATTCTGCGTCTGCGTTTACTCCAGATAAAATTTTGGAAAATTTTAGGCCAGTTTAAGAACAATGAACTGGGGATAGCCACTGGCAGACCCCGCAAGTGAAAAATAAGCTTAGGTAAAACTAGCATTTTAATAATGCTTATCCTTCCAAGTACATTAAAACATGGGCATTCCCATGACTGGAGTTTCCCCTTGCACTCTTTATCCAACTTGGAAAAATTGGCCTTAAAAAGTTCATTAGGGTCTCTAGTGAGGGTAATACCAAGGTGTTTAATTGCATAGTCGTTCCATCTATAATTACTATTTAATTTAATAGTTTGCGCAGTGTCATGGGAACAGCCTAAATTCAGGATTGTAGTTTTAGCATGATTAATCTTAAAGTTAGAGTGCAAAGAGAAAACCTCAAAGTTACTCACACCTGGCGACGGATTGAATCGGTTTGGTCAAGATTAGTAATAAATCGTCCGCATAGGCTAGTATTTTAGTCTCATTCGTCTTTGTTTTAACACCTTTAACCATGTTGTCATTTTGAATTAGTTGTATAAAAGCTTCTAAACTAAAGTTGAAAAGCCATGAAGACAATGGTCAACCTTGCCTAACCCCGTTCTTAATATCAAAAGTATTGCAAAAAGATGCATTAATATTAACGCCTGCACTTTGATTATTATATAACTTTTTTATTCTGTTTATAAAATTCCTACCCAGACCGAATCTTTCCAGAATAGAGAGGATAAAGTCCCTCGATAGTCGGTCAAATGCCTTTTCTGCATCTACTGCAACCATCACTGCTTTTATCCCTCTTTTTTTGCCGGGTTGGATCAAATTTGCAGCAGCATAGATATTATCTTGTATTTGACTATTTTTAATAAAACCCGTTTGTTGTTTGCCTAGAATCCTATCAGCAACACTGCCCAGTCTGCTTGCGGCTTGCCAATATTTTTGCATAGATTTTTTAATAGTGAGATTGGCCTAAAGTTTACACAATTTAGATTTGATTTCCCCTCCTTAGGGATTAGTGTTAATATTGCTTGGTTAGTATCTGCAGAAAAAGTAGCAACTCCTTTACTGTTAATCATATTGCAGAAAAGAGGGGCTAAGATATGGGCAAAGTGCTGATAGAACTCTATGCAGTAACTGTCAGGGCCTGGACTTTTCCCTTTCTGGGGTTTGGACACTGCTTCCAGGAATTCTTTTTCTGTTATTGAAGCACCTAGCATTTCACGGTCTTGACTATCTAAAAAAGGTAAGTTAATATTTTCCAAATAGTCTATTGTTTTGGTGGGTTTTAGTATGTCGGAGTTGTATATTCCTTCAAAAAAGTTAGAGAAAACCTTACCTATACCTTCCGTATCCTTGATTATACTGCCATCCAAATTTTTTATTTGATGAATAAAGTTAGTTTTTTGTTTTTTGTTAAGTAGGTCTGACAGTATTTGGCCTGGTTTATTCTTCCCTTGTATGTACTGCTTTTTTAGTTGCTTGTAGTCCTGTGAGCATTTAATATCAAGCAGCTGATTTAGTTCTGTCTTTATCTTTGTAAGCTTAAATAACGTTTTGGGTGACATTGAGATTTTATGCTCTGTTTCTGCTGTCTGTAGGCAGGCCAGAAGCTCAACAATCCTTTTTTGTGTGGTTTTTTTTTTCCTACTACTCATCTGAATCAGAACTCCTCTTGAAACACATTTTAATGCATCCCAGAGGATAGATGGTGAGGTACCGGACAGAGCATTACATTTAATAAATTCATTCAATGCTTCAGCTATCGAGCATTTGGTGTCCTCTTCTTCTAGTAACGTTTTGTCTAGTTTCCAAGCTTTTTTTTAGGTGATTTCATGCCTAAGTTGAATGTCATAATTACAGGGGCATGATCTAAAAAAGTAATATGACCAATTGAGACATTAAGAATAGAAGTGATTAAATTCTCAGGAACTAAGAAGTAGTCTAGTCTGGAATAGTTTTGATGTACGCTAGAGAAGAAGGTATAATCTCTTTCGTCTAGGTTTTTAATCCTCCATGTGTCCACAAGTTTTAAGGTTTTAAGTTCGTTATTGAATTTAACAATTTCGCGTTTGGGAATACATGAAAACCCTTTGGAGGTATCGTACTTGGGATTAACTGTAAGATTAAAATCTCCACCAATGATAGTTATACCCACTGCTTTATCTCTAACCTTGTTGAGGAAGTTTGTCATGAAAATGATTTGCCCTTTGTTGGGGGCATATACATTAGCTAATGTTATTTGTTTACCGTTAACCGTCCCCAATACTATCAGTTCCCTGGCTTCTTTATCTTTGTACATGTGATTTACGGAGAAATCCAGACTGGATCTTATTGCAATCGCTACACCAAATTTTTAATTTTTTGCTCATTAAAATTAATAATCCACTCTTTATATCTTTTGTCGAAGAAATTTGGGATTCTTTCCTTTCGGAAGTGTGTTTTTTGGATAAATGCTATATTGATTTTATTTTTTATTAATTCATCAATAATTCTTCTATGTTTGCATCCAGAATTTGCACCTTTAACATTAAGTGTAAGAACTCTTAAATTGTCTATCATGGTAAATATTTATTTATTAAGGCCAGAAGAGAAGGGAGCACAATCATCACAAGCTGTGCAAGACGGAGCAGGAGGGCGGGAAAGCGACGACAGGTCGGGTCAAGGAAGATAACAAACTTACCCATACTGTTTAAAAAAAAATGTCCATCCATTCTTTGAACAATCAAACCAGTCTTGTCCGAACTAACAACTAAAGGTTGTCGTGACGTTTCGGACTTTCCTATTCTCATATTGATTCACGTCAACTGGAACAGGGACCTGTTTATCAGGAAAAGGCCGCAATTCCTTCTTCCAGATGATACGGTTGGAGCAGTGTATGCGAGTGCAAGAAAAGTATAGATAGTAGGAGGGAAAGAAAAAAAAAATCAGAATAATAAAATTAATAGATGCTTAAATGTCTTCCCATCCTGGAATCACCACTGATGGAAGTCCGGGGTTGTTTAGGAAGTTCTGCAAGGGTTCTCCATCATTGAGAACACATGATTTTCCATCAATCGTGGCTCTCAGGGATAGGGGGAAACCCCACTTATAGATACCCCCTTTTTGCTTGATTTTTTCCAGCAACTGTTTCAGTAGTCTCCTGCGGTCGATTGTTCTTTTAGACAAATCTGGGAACAGCTCGATTCTCCAATTGTTGAACTTAAGAGAACCTAGGGCGCGAGCTTTAGTTAGAATCTGTTCCTTTTCATGAAAGAAATGCACCCTGCATAGGACTAGTGTTGGGCGAACACCTAGATGTTCGGGTTCGCGAACGTTTGCCGAACATCGCCGCGATGTTTGGGTGTTCCTGCCTAACTCCGAACATAATGAAAGTCAATAGGGACCCGAACTTTCGTGCTTTGTAAAGCTTCCTTACATGCTACATAACCCACATTTGCAGGGTATGTGCACCTTGGGAGTGGGTACAAGAGGGAAAAAAATATTTGAAAAAGAGCTTATAGTTTTTGAGAAAATTGATTGTAAAGTTTCAAAGGGAAAACTGTCTTTTAAATGTGGAAAATGTCATGTTTCTTTGCACAGGTAACATGCTTTCTGTCGCCATGCAGTCATAAATGTAATACAGAGAAGAGGTTCCAGGAAAAGGACCGGTAACGCTAACCCAGCACCAGCAGCAGCACATGTGATGGAACAGGAGGAGGAGGCGCAGGAGGAGAAAGCCACGCTTTTTGAGACACAACAACCCAGGCCTTGCATGAGGACAAGAAGCGTGCGGATAGCATGCTTTTTACCGCCATGCAGTCATAAATGTAATAAAGATGAGAGGTTCCATAAACAGGGACCGGCAACGCTAACCCAGCAGCAGCAGCAGCACACGTGATGGAATAGGAGGAGGCACAGGAGGAGAAGGCCACGCTTTGAGACACAACAACCCAGGCCTTGCATGAGGACAAGAGGCGTGCGGATAGCATGCTTTGTAATGCCATGCAGTCATAAATGTAATAAAGATAAGAGGTTCAATAA
Source organism: Hyperolius riggenbachi (assembly GCF_040937935.1). Taxonomy (NCBI): domain Eukaryota; kingdom Metazoa; phylum Chordata; class Amphibia; order Anura; family Hyperoliidae; genus Hyperolius; species Hyperolius riggenbachi. The sequence continues at coordinate 155,190,308 of NC_090655.1, forward strand.
ACAGGGACCGGGCGGCAACGCTAACCCAGCAGCAGCAGACGTGATGGAACAGGAGGAGGCGCAGGAGGAGAAGGCCACGCTTTCAGGCGCAACTCAGGCCTTGCATGAGGACAAAAAAATGCGTGCGCAAAGCAATGCAATGAGTAGTTTTCAGGACACAATGGGCTATTCGGAGGAGCTATTCCCACCCCCACAATCTTCTACCTGTGAAAGGTCAATGGAACAGCCACAAATGTTGTGCCCGGATTCACAACCTTTTTCTGTGGAAAATGCACCTCGCACTGAAATGCAAGGCGAGGCCGAGGATGAACATGACGTCAACAACTCAACATGACGCAAAATGGGGTCGGAACAGAAAGCTGCTTTCAATGTTTTGAAGGCCTTAATTGCCTCCGGTGGCCAGTTAGATGCATCATTCATCACACCCAAATCCCAGAGCAATGTGTGCAGGAATTTGAATCGCAGGAGGTGTACCGAGATCATCTGGACAAGTGACCAAGTGACCAAGTGACAAGTGACCAAGTGACAAAGTGAAAAGTGACAAAGTGACCAGTGACAAAGTGACAAAGTGACTGACAAAGTGAAAAAATGACAAAGTGACAAAATGACAAAGTGACAAGTGACAAAGTGACAAGTGACAAAGTGACAAAGTGACCAGTGACCAGTGACAAGTGAGAGGTTGTTCTGGGGAGCTCTACTCCACTGCACACAGTCACATATGAGGAGAGGTCTCGTCAGGACTGCTGATCCTCCTCAGCTTGCTCAAAGCCTTGAGGGTTCCTGAAGATCCTCTGCTTGGAATTCGCCGGGGTTCAGCTTGGTGTCGGGGTCGGCGGCGTCCTCCTCACTCCAACGTGGCAGATCTTCTGTTGAAGGAAAAAAAAAAACATTTTTTAAAGTCCAGTACCGCTTCTGAAGGACTCACCAAGAGATGCAGGAGCGCTTCAATCTAGCCATCGCTCGCTGGGTGATGTCCCTCCCTACGCGCTGGAATTCTACGCTGCACATGCTAGCACGCTTTTGCGCAGTGCCGAGGCGCATTCCAGCAGCTAGCTACCAAGCTTCTGTGGATCTGATTGGGCCACCATGTTGGATCTCTGCCAAGTCCTCCAAAATTTTGAGCAATCCACGTTGCTTGTGACTGAGCAGTGACAACTCTACAGTCAGCATTACAATACCACTGCTGTGTTTACTGAAGAAATCAATGTTGAAGATGGAAACCGCTGGCATGATGCAAGTGGGGGAATCTGAAGATGAAAACGATCAGCGTGATGATACCAACATCAGGCAACCTGCCTCAGGAAACGCTGGTCCCAGCTATGACAAAGAACAGGACGAGGAACAGCTGGAGTTGGAGCAGGAATTGGATGCCCCCACTGCCGAGGGACAGAGCGGTGCACGTTGGACTTCCACAATTTAGCGGGAATGGACAGCAGAAGAGGAAGAAAGTGATGCTGGTGACGAATATGGTGCATCACAACAATCACAACGCTCACAAGAACATGAAGACAGAGGAGTCTGGCAGGATTCTCTGGCACACATGGCTCAATTCATGCTAGACTGCATTGAACGCGGCCCGCGCATTATTCACTATTCATTATTATTCATTATTCTGGACAACACCAATTACTGGGTTTATACCCAGTTTATACAAACACAATGTTAAAAAACTGATTGAAGAAAGTGTCAGACAGGTCAAAAATGGAACAATTCCAGCAGGCCCTTGAGGATGGAGACTTTAGAGAGGAGATTGACATCCTCCTCCTTCTCTAGCCAATTGTACGCGACAGACTGACTTCAGAAAACCCAGGAGGACCAGGAGGGCAGCAAAGAACACAAGCTGCTGCTAGTGCCCAAAAGGGAATGGTATTGGCAGTGTCCTTGGAGTGGGAACGTTTTCTGACACCCATGCAGCAGCCCACAGAACAGCAATCGGGCAGTTCCACGTCCTCCAACACCAATCGCCTGGAGAAGATGGTCAAGGACTACATGTCAGATGGCGTAGCTGTGTTGAACAATCCATCTGCAGACAGACGGTGAGTGTGACAGCACAGAAGGACCATGGCAACTCACTCATTGTACCACAGTTTGATAGTGCTGCCCAAAAAATTATATGGATCCGTGGACCCGGGCAGTACTGGGAAGTGGGAACGTAGATTTTAGTACCTAAACACACGATACAACATGTTTTCCGGGGTCGGACTCTGAGGCACATACAGATGGTCCCGATCATCATCCTCATCATACAACTCTTCTCCTGAGTCTGACCTACCCACCACCTCTGCCACCCCAACATCCCCAGACACAGACCCCTCATCGTCCTCAACATTAACTTGGGATGCTGGCCTGAGCCCGACCTCCTCCTCCACATCAGGCCCCATCATCTCCTCAATGGCAGCCCTCAATAATCGCTCTGGCGCCGGACCGATGGACACAACGTTCTCCTCCGGGGAGGGCTGCTGCTGACCACTGGCTGCTGGGGTGGATGTTATAGCTTGCGTGGGGCATTGGCTGTTGCTGTTGTTGGGAGTGCTGCTCACAGCGGAGGTCTCTGAGGAACTCATGGTGAGCTCATATAGTGGTTGACGTTGAGTGGAGTATTACTGATCCCAGCAATATACACACTGACTGGCAGAGTACGCAATGCTATATAGTGGTTGACGGTGAGTGAAGTACTACAGATCCCAGCAATATACACAGTGACTGGCAGTACAATGGTATGGGTGGGTGAGCAGAGTACTACAGATCCCAGCAATGCTATATAGTAATGGGGTGACTGAGTGAGCGGCAGCGTACTACTGTTCCCAGCAGACACAGAGTGGCAGTAAACACAATGCTATATAGTGTGGCTGAGCGAGCGGTGTAGTACTGTTCCCAGCAGACACAGAGTGGCAGTAAACACAATGCTATATAGTGTGGCTGAGCAAGGTACACAGAGTGGCAGTAAACACAATGCTATATAGTGTGGCTGAGCGAGCGGTGTTCTACTGTTCCCAGCAGACACAGAGTGGCAGTAAACACAATGCTATATAGTGTGGCTGAGCGAGCGGTGTACTACTGTTCCCAGCAGACACAGAGTGGCAGTAAACAGAATGCTATATAGTGTGGCTGAGCGAGGTACACAGAGTGGCAGTAAACACAATGCTATATAGTGTGGCTGAGCGAGCGGTGTACTACTATTCCCAGCAGCGACACAATGACTGGGGGGACCCTGGCTAGCGTGGCTGGAGCGCGAACTACCCTGCCTGCCTACCCAAAGCTAAACCCACAGACAAATGGCGGAGATATGACGTGGTTCGGGTATTTATTTACCCGAACCACGTGACAGTTCGGCCAATCAGAGCGCGTTCGGGTCCGAACCACGTGACCCGTTCGGCCAATCACAGCGCTAGCTGAACGTTCGGCCATGCGCTCTTAGTTCGGCCATGTGGCCGAACGGTTTGGCCGAACACCATCAGGTGTTCGGCCGAACTCGAACATCACCCGAACAGGGTGATGTTCTGCAGAACCCGAACAGTGGCGAACACTGTTCGCCCAACACTACATAGGACGTCTGTGCTTTTGAAGCCTGAAAAAAACTTTTCTTTACCAATCCTGTGAATTCTGTCAATTATGATGCCTGTTGATGAATCGATACCAGATATCTCTTTAAATAATTTTGCGACAGTTTCCTGTAGATCCTTAGAGGGAATTGTTGAGGGTAAACCGCAAATTTTTATATTATTCCTACGACTCCTATTTTCTAGGTCATCCAGTTTATGCGTAAGATCTTTTATTGTCTTTTTATTTGTGGCTATTTCTGCCTTTTGGGATTCCATATGGTTAGTGTTTTCGTCAGATTTTTTCTCCAAGACGCCTACTCTCTCAGATATCTGCATCATTTCTTTCTTGATTGCCTTGAGCTCACTGCTCATAGTGTCTCTTATTGTAGACTGAACTGTTTCAACTACCGTTTCTTTAATTTTCACTGTGAAATCCTCCATCTTTTTATTTTATCATCATAGATCACCTCCTTGGGGTTTTTGTGTGTCATGAATGCTTGGTTAGCGGCAATGGGCTGATCTTGCGTAGTATTTGCTGACGTTGTAGTGTTTTTATGGATTTTGCTGATTGTTGAGACACTTGAGATTTTTTTATGTTTATTACTTTTGGTGTTACAGACCCTTGTGAGCCAAGATTCCCTGCGTTTTGCTTTAAAGGACTGAATGTAGCTGATGACTTGCAGATTTTGATGTGTCTGAGATTAGATAGAAACCGATAATTGCTAAAGTTGGCCATACACTAGGCCGATTCCAGCCAGATCGACAGTAGATTCGATCACTGGGATCAAATCTGCTGTCACATCATTCCCGCAACACGCCGAATTTCGATCCATTTCGTCCGATCCCGTCGATCGCTCCATGCGGAAAATTACCGTCAATCGCCCGTGGGTAGGGAGCGCGTCGCTAGCGGCGTTCGAGTACCCGACGACCGACGCAATAGAGCCCGCATACATTACCTGCTCCACCGGCACGACTGCCCCCGGTCACCGCTGCTCCATCTCCGCGCTGGTCTGGTCTGGTCTCCGGGTCCGGCATGCTTCACTTCTCTGGCGCTCTACTGTTTAAACTTTCTGCTGGGCAGGAAGAAGTAAAGCATGCCGGACCTGGAGACCAGAGCGGAGACGGAGCAGCGGTGACCGGGGGCAGTCGTGCCTGCGTAGCAGGTAATGTATGCGGCGGGGGGGGGGGGATGGGGAGCGGCGGCGGCAGCACCACCACAACAGATTGTGAATGGTTTCAGGCTGAAATCGGTTCACAATCTGTTTGCAGTAAAGGTAGCCATACGATCCCTCTCTGATCAAATTCAATCAGAGAGGGATCTATCTGTTGGTCGAATCTGATGGCAAATCGACCAGTGTATGGCTACCTTAAGGCTTTTCTCTTTGTCTATCTTGTTTACCTTCTGTCTCTGTCTGGTCTCAGCTGCCATCTGCCGCTGACCCCCCCCCCCCCCCCAGAGTACATAAACAAATTCAGAGCAGCTAACTGTAATTTAAGGTCTTTAGTGGCAAAGCAGTAACTTTGATTGTCAGAATCACGGATTAGTTCTTTAACTATTTGACATTCCTGGACGTGAAACTCACGTCCAGGAAGCCATGTGCGCTCCTGCGCGTCCACGCGCGCTCCCGGCCGGCGGTTTGTTAGCCAGTGAATCAGTGAATCGGGCAACGGTGCCCGATCACTGATTCCTCTCCCCCGCAGAAAAAGCGACAGCTTCTCTCGGAAGCTACGCTTTTTCTGCTTCCTATGTCGCTCTAAGCGTACGTGGTACGCTTAGAGTGACGTCACTGTAAACAACTCATGGCTGCCATCTTGTGGCCAAAAAGTAAACTACATCTAAATGTTAAATAAAAATAAAAATACACATATATTTACAAAAAAAATACAATTTCAATCCCACCCTCCCAAAAATACCCACATAAAATGTTTAATTAAAAAAAAAAAAACATTACAATTAAAAAAAAAAAAACACAAATATTTACCTAAGGGTCTAAACTTTTTAAATATCTATGTAAAGATGAAATATTTTTTTTTTTTTTTATTATAAGCTTGTAAATAGTGATGAATGCAAAACGGAAAAAATGCACTTTTATTTCCAAATAAAATATTGTCGCCATACATTGTGATAGGGACATAATTTAAATGGTGTAATAAACGGGACAAATGGGCATATACAATACGTGGGTTTTAATTATGGAGGCATGTATTATTTTAAAACTATAATTGCCGAAAAGTGAGAAATAATGATTTGTTTCCGTTTTCTTCTTATTCTTCCTTTTAAAATGCATTTACAGTAAAGTGGCTCTTAGTAAAATGTACCCCCCAAAGAAAGCCTAATTGGTGGCGGAAAAAACAAGATATAGATCAGTTCATTGTGATAAGTAGTAATAAAGTTATAGGCTAATGAATGGGAGGTGAACATTGTTCGGATGCATGAAGCGAAAAACGACTGAATGCGAACTGGTTAAAACACTAGTAATAACAGCATTTACTCAAGTGTTTATCTTATACCAATGTTTTTCAACTGATGGTGTGAGCCTGCAAAAAATACAGTTATTACAGTAATGTATTTCATACAGTAGCAGGGCTTTCCATTTTCCTCAACTGTTGATACAGGCAAGTGGAGCCCGAACTGAGGAATGCAGGGCCTGGGGAGGGCGGACATGATGGGGTTAACTTGCCCCCAGCGGAGAAGGGGTTAACAGCTTGGCTGTGAACCAGAGGGGAGTGTTTTGAGGAGTGTGAGAAGGAAGGAGGCGGGTAGCGGCGGGAAGAGAAGGACACTCACAGGGTGGGCGGAGTAAGGCTCACAAGGAGACTGTTCCCGGAGAAGCTGCAAGCTAGGAGTCTGCCTGCAGCATTTCTCACAGACATGGACGTGGAGGCCCTGATCAGCAGGATCCGGCAAGAGGCGGCCACCAGGGGAGCTGACTGGGTTTCTGGCCAGTTCAGCGCGCTGGACTCTGCTCCAGCTCCGGCCGCGGCATCAGGGAGGGCTCGGCGTCCACCCGATCGCCTCAGTCCTCCCCCAGGGCTCAGCGCCAGAATGGGAGCCCCATCCGGGACCCTCCAGCCCCACCTGCAAAGCGCAAGAAGCACAGCGGTAAGCAGGGGGCTGGGAGGAATCCCCAGCAGCGGCGGAGCTCTTCCGGCAAGGCCCCTACACACACTTCCCCCAGGGCCCAGCCGGCGTCTTCTAGTGCCTCACCAGCGGCTGCTCCCAAAAAAGGGAACAGGCCTGCTCAGCGCGGGAGCAATTCCAGGGCGGGTGCCTCCACCCGCAGTAAGACGGCGGCCACACCCGGGGGGCCGGCCCAGCTTTCTGGACCATCATCCGCAGGCCAGCCTGGGCCTTCTGCGGCTGCCACCACCGGGCAGGCCTCTTCTTCTGGTCAGGCCGCACAGCCTGCTGTGCGCGGCACAACGGCAGCTCACCCCGAGCTGGCTTCCCCCTCACCCACCCCCCCTCGCATCTCAGGCAAAAAGGCTACCCTGAAGTCGAGTGGACACCGACCGGGAGAAGAGAGTGCTGGAAGCCCTCCTCGAGGAGTCGCCGGGGTTTCCCCCAGGCAGAGCTCTAGCTCCTCCTCGGAGGCTGAAGTTTCGGATGGTGACCACCCTGATGGCTCTGGAGCATCGGCTGGCCTGGGCTCAAGCTCGGTGCAGCCAGGTGAGATGTTAAACTTGCTTTTGGGTAGTAACAGGGCGGGGTTAGGATCAGATGCAGGTGGGGGATCTACTGTTGCGTCTGTTGCAGCTGTTTCCCCTCCTGTAAATGTACCCCCTCCTGCTTCTGCTTTGGTTTTGTTTAATACGCTGCTATTGGGCTTGCGAGAGGCGTTACAGGCCTCCTCGCCCGCCGCAGCAGCTACACCTAGTCCGTTATCAGCGTGGGTGGGTTCGCAGGGGCAGACAGTGGTAGCGCCTCCCGTTCCGGCATCGGCAATCACTATGCCAATGGGGGGAATGGGTTTACCACATATGGCCCCTTCTCTCTATATCCCTCCACCCACTAGTGTAGCATTGGTGTCCCCCCTCCTCCCACGCCCGTCAGTGCGGTGGGGCAGGTGGTGGACCCGGCCCAGACTACTACGCCCCCTGCGGTGGTGGTACCAGCGCAGGGAGTGATATCCCCCTCCCCAGCAGTTGATCAAGTGAGAATGGCCGACTCGGCAAAAGGGGAGGTTTATCTATGTTTTGAAGGGCCACTGGGGTTGCACTTAAAGCCTGAGGTTAAGGAACGGATCTGGAGGGGGGATTATGTGGAAATTTTCTCATTGCTTCCCCTAGAGAAGTTTAATTTGGATCGGGCAAAGCCCGATGAGAGCAAGAAGGAGGAGGAGGAACGGCGGCGTTATCGGTTGATTCCGCGGACGTTCCAAAACTGGCTGCAGGCTTTTGCTATTTTGGCGAGTGTTATAGGCGAACGACAACTGGACTGCTGCTCTGCATTGTTCTGCTACCAGGAGGGCATCGGAAAGGCTTATCGAGCTTACGGCGGCAGTGCCTGGCTACGGTACGATGAGCAGTTCCGGCAACGCAAGGCAGTTCGTCCTGCGGTTCGTTGGGATCACAAAGATATTATGCTTTGGATGGAACTGACGATGCCGTCGGGCCGCAGTGGTCAGCCCTTTCAGAGCGGGGCCAGCGGTTCGGGAACATCCGGACAGCTGGCAGCAAAAAAGAAAGGGCTCTGCTGGCAGTTTAACGAAGGTTCATGTCGGTTTGGAAGCGCATGCCGCTTTAAACACGAGTGTACCTCCTGCGGCGGCAGCCATTCCGTTTCGAGATGTGGAAAATCAGGAAAAGGCCGTTCCTCCGACTCTTCGGGAAAGAGGGAGGACTCCGGTGAGGGTTCAAGAGATGGAGCGGTTCCTAAATAGGTACCCAGATTTACCTGCCGCGACTCTGTTGCAACGCGGTTTTACGCACGGTTTTGTCATTCCTAGCTCTTGCCATACGGTGTCTGTCCCACCTTATCGCAATTTGAAGTCCGTTGCTCTTCGTCCGGAGATTATTTCACAGAAATTGGCTAAGGAAGTGGGGCTAGGGCGTATGGCAGGCCCTTTCAGCGCCCCCCCATTAGATAATTTGGTAGTATCTCCTCTGGGTTTGGTGCCAAAAAAGGAACCAAACGCGTTCCGGCTTATCCATCACCTTTCCCATCCCAAGGGAGCGTCGGTCAATGATGGAATAGGCCCGGAACAATCATCTGTGGTTTATACGTCATTCGACGAGGCGGTCAATTGGGTGAGGCGCCTAGGCCAAGGTACATTGATGGCAAAGACCGATGTAGAGGCGGCGTTTCGATTGTTACCAGTCCATCCCGAGAGTTTTCGACTTTTGGGTTGTTTTTGGGAAGGCAGTTTCTATGTCGATTTGTGCCTCCCCATGGGCTGCTCCATCTCTTGCCATTATTTTGAATCGTTTAGCAAGTTCCTCGAATGGGTGGTAAAGGACGTGTCAGGCCTAGGGTCAGTTATCCATTACTTGGATGACTTCCTGTTCCTGGGTCAAGAGGATTCGTCGCAATGTGGCTACCTATTGGCGACCATGCAACAGGTTTGCCATTCATTTGGCATTCCGTTGGCAGAGGAAAAAACGGAGGGCCCACAGACAACCATCAAATTTTTGGGCATAACCTTGGATTCGGTCGCCATGGAGTGTCGGTTACCGGAAGACAAAGTCATGGATCTTCGGGACACGATAGCAGAGGCTCTAAAAAGGCGTAAGGTCACCTTGCGAGCTTTGCAATCGCTACTGGGTAAACTGAACTTCGCATGCAGGATTATGCCAATGGGGCGTATTTTCTGCCGGCGACTGGCATCGGCAACGGCGGGGGTCTCAGCCCCGCACCATAGGATTCGGCTTCGGAAAGAATTGAGGGATGATTTGGTTATGTGGCTCTCCTTTCTGGCGGATTTTAACGGCCGCTCGGTATGGATGGAAACAGGTGTCACCACTTGCGATCTGGAGCTGTTCACGGACGCTTCAGGGTCATGTGGCTATGGGGCCTACTTTGCTGGTCAGTGGAGCGCAGCTCCCTGGCCGGACAATTGGGTTCAGGCAGGTTTCACGAAGAATCTTTTGCTGCTAGAATTGTTTTCAATTGTGGTAGCAGTGGAGCTATGGGGTGAGCAATTGAGGAACAAAAGGATAAAATTCAATTGTGATAATCTGGGGGTAGTAATGGCAATCAATCGTGTGTCTGCTTCATCCCCGCCAGCTGTATGTTTGCTTCGGCAGTTGGTGTTGTCCTGCCTTCGTAATAACATGTTTGTTTACGCTGCACATATCCCTGGAACGACTAATGATGTGGCTGATGCCCTCTCTCGTTTCCAGTGGGATCGATTCCGGCGAGAAGCTCCGGGAGCCGAACACTCGGGCCTGCACTGCCCGGAGCCCCTATGGAGGATTCCCTTCGGACAATAGAGGCGTGGATTCAGCGGTCCGTGGCGCTATCCACATGGAACGGCTATTCGGCGGTTTGGTCACAATGGAATGCTTTGTTGAAACAAAGCGGCGAAGTGGTCTCGGCAGAGGACCGGCTTTGCCTGGTGTTTCATTTTATGGCGAGTAATGGAGCGGCGGGGGTTTCACCTTCGGCTTTAACCAAAAAAATTGCGGCTCTTGCATTTTTGTTTAAAATGCAAGGAGTTCCGGATGTTACAAAAGACCCGCGAGTACGCATGGCCCTAAAAGGTTATCGGGCTGGGGCCGTGAGGCGCGACGTGCGCCGGCCCGTGTCTTTTGTGCTATTGTCTGATATGTGTGTGCGGATACCTGAGGTTTGTTTTTCAATGTATGAGTCTCGCTTGTTTGTGGCTGCTTTCTCCCTTGCTTTCTTTGGGGCTTTTAGAATAGGGGAGTTAGTTAGCTCGAGCAAATCAAAACCTGGGGGATTATTGCAAGGCGATGTGTCAGTGTCAGAAGAGTTAGTGTTGATACACTTGCGCAGGTCAAAGACAGATCAGCTCGGCAAGGGCAGAGTGATTAATCTTTTTCCGGTACAAGGGGCCCCTTTTTGCCCGTTAGAATCGGTTAGGAAATTTTTGGAAGTTAGGCCTACGGGGGGAATTGTCTTTCTCTGTCACGAAGATGAATCCCCATTGTCACGTTTTCAATTTGTGGCGGTTTTCCGAAAACTGCTTCGGCTCCTTGGGCATGACCCTCTCAGCTTTGCATCCCATTCCTTCCGGATTGGGGCTGCGACTGAAGCTGCCAGGTGGGGCCTTAGCAACTCCTGGATTAAAAAGATCGGTCGCTGGGAATCGGCTCGTTTCCATTCTTATGTTCGCCCCCACCTTTTATGAATATGCGATATTGTTTTTCTGTGGTTTTACTTCCTACTGGATGTTGTATTTATTATGTGTTTCAGATGCCCTGCCGTGCCTGGTGTGGATCCTTGGCCACTCATACGTGGCCTGGGGAGCTCGGCGTGCGGGAGCAAGGCCTGAGGGCCGGCAGCTGGGCATACCAAGAGCACAGGCACGTGTGCGTTGGATCGGGTTCCCTGGTATGGTATGGGCCAGGGTGGTCCCAGAGGTTCACCGCTTTGCTAGGCTCGATCGCCCCCCGGACATATTGGTTATTCATGCGGGCGGAAACGATCTGGCCTCATACTCCACAAGGCGTATCATAAGAGACATCAAGTTTGATTTCTTGCGCTTGCGAACCAGTTTCCCGGCTACAATAGTAGTCTGGTCTGAGGTGGTGGGTAGACAAAAATGGAGGCAAGCTAGGTCAGTGGACAGGGTGAACCGGGCACGCAAAAAGCTCAATAGAGAGGTGTCCAGGTTTGTGGTCCGTAATGGGGGGGTAGCCGTGCGGCACGTGGACCTGGAACTGGATACTTCCAGATTCCTAAGGATGGATGGTGTCCACCTGAACGCGGTGGGCACGGATCTTTGGACTTTGGCACTCAGCGAAGGAATCCAGAGGGCCCTTAGGTTGTGGTGGGCCGCGCAGGCATAAGGTTTCATGCCGGCTCGGTGTGGAGGGGGTATGGTATCCGGAGGTGGTCAAGAGCTGGTTGGTGAGGTGTTCGCCTTGGTGCGCTCACCTACGAAGAAATGCAACACTTAAGAGACTGCTATGTTGGGCGGAAGGCAGCTGTCCCCGAGCTGGGGCTCGCGGCTGGGGGCCAGTGCTAGGAGCTGCTTTCCTTCAGTTAATTGGTTTATTTGTTTTGGTCCTCCGGATCCCTTCCCCAGTTTATTTTTTGCACTATTGTTAACTTGTTCAATAAAGACTAAGGGCTGCTCTGGCCTTTTTATTCCCACGTTACACTGGAGTCATGTGTGTCCTTGATATGAATGAGGTGTGGGGATATAAGGGGTGCTGGGTGAGGCATAGCTCAAGGTGGGAGGCTAATAGTGTATGCCCTCATCAAGTGGAGCCCGGACTGAGGAATGCAGGGCCTGGGGAGGGCGGACATGATGGGGTTAACTTGCCCCCAGCGGAGAAGGGGTTAACAGCTTGGCTGTGAACCAGAGGGGAGTGTTTTGAGGAGTGTGAGAAGGAAGGAGGCGGGTAGCGGCGGGAAGAGAAGGACACTCACAGGGTGGGCGGAGTAAGGCTCACAAGGAGACTGTTCCCGGAGAAGCTCCCTCCCTCCCTCCCTACAACAAAAAATGTTCGTAGTTTGTTGTTTCTTTTCTTTTCCGTTGTGTGTGTGTTCTTTGTCATTGCAGCTGGAGGGGGTATGGTATCCGGAGGTGGTCAAGAGCTGGTTGGTGAGGTGTTCGCCTTGGTGCGCTCACCTACGAAGAAATGCAACACTTAAGAGACTGCTATGTTGGGCGGAAGGCAGCTGTCCCCGAGCTGGAGCTCGCGGCTGGGGGCCAGTGCTAGGAGCTGCTTTCCTTCAGTTAATTGGTTTATTTGTTTTGGTCCTCCGGATCCCTTCCCCAGTTTATTTTTTGCACTATTGTTAACTTGTTCAATAAAGACTAAGGACTGCTCTGGCCTTTTTATTCCCACGTTACACTGGAGTCATGTGTGTCCTTGATATGAATGAGGTGTGGGGATATAAGGGGTGCTGGGTGAGGCATAGCTCAAGGTGGGAGGCTAATAGTGTATGCCCTCATCAAGTAATCCACATGGGAAAAACCAATTGCTGCCAATCCAAAATTTTTCAAAGGTAACAGGTGGAGTTCACAACAGGTTCAAATGATTAGATACAATGTATCAAAGGGGCAGATAAAGAGAAATGTTATGCAGTCAAGACACCTCCTATGAACTTCCAGCAGACTAACAATATAGCAGTCACATCAATATAGGCATCAATATAGGTTGAGTCCAGGTAGTCATTATCTGGGGTAGTGCCGGGTGTAAGCGGAGTACAATTGACAGTTAATAAGCAGAGATAGCATCAACCATCAGTTGGTATGCAAAAATAAAAATATGTATCAAAAATCACCAAGTAGCAATGCATATAGCATAGCAGAGACAGAAAAGATTTGTTTTGCAGAGACAACTCATACAAAAGTAGTAAGCAAAAAAAAAAAAGAGTTGATACTACACCAGATCCGATGTGCTCACATCTTCTGCGATGCGACACACATAAGGAGGAGATGTGCGTGGGTAGGCAGGCAAGCTAGAGCGAGGGAGCACATGGATACACTGGGGCTGCTCCTACAGTAGGTGCCAGAGGTGAAGGTTATTGCCTTTGATGTTGTGACTTTTAAACAGCCTTTTCTGTAGTCTACCGCAAGCAGCCCTCTATAGTGCTCCACAGCCTGTAACAGACAGTGACTCAGCTGCAGTGATTCATCAGCACAGCACACAGCACAGTCGACTCTTAGCAGTAACGTATCTACTTGAAAACAGTGTGAGTCAGAGTGTGAATCAGAGCACACCAGTGCAGTTCAGGAAAATCCACCTCTGACTCTGTTTTGTGATCCAGCTCAACTCAGTTCAACTTGGCTCAGCTCTTATGGTTCATTATGATTCTTTATGGCTCAATACAACGGTTCAGTGGATCTTTGGTTCATCTTGGAACATCCGGCTCATTCAGTGGCACACCATCCAGCTCGCACGATCCACCATTCACCTCATTAGCCAGATGGCTCACAAGTCAAACAGTTCACTGCACATAAAGATACACATCTCACAGATGGGGAGGCAGTAAAAGGCAGTAAAAGTTCCACCCTGGCAGCTCAGTTAGGCTCACTCAGCTCACTTGACAGCATTTCATGCTGATCCCAAAACTCAGCTCTGCTCAACAGCAGAGAGACAGGAAGGAAGCAGGAAGAGCGGCAACACCTGACACAACGGGGGCGGACCTCACACACTGCATCACACCTCAGCCTTGCTTGTAAACACAAGTAAGCAGAGGATCATGTTTCAAAGTTCAATTTTTGGCCGGAGTTTCTCTTTAAGGGCTCTGCTGCTGACATAGGAGACCTGGGTTCAAATCTTGATTCTTATTTCAACAAGCCAGCACCCATTCAGCAAGTTCTAGGGGAAGACTAACACTGCTACTGTCTACTGAGTATGCTCTAATGGCTGCCGCGCAAACACTTTGAGTCTGACAGGAGAAAAGCGCTATAGAAAATTTAGGAATACTGGAATTATTATTGTTTGAGCATGCTCAGTAAAATGAATCCACTTCAGCATAGCTTTTTTCCATGGCTTCCTTTTCTAACTCAGTGCGGATGTACGTATCCCTGGTAATGTTCATGGCCAAAATAAACCTTATTTGACATGCTGAGTCAATTATGTATAAAGGAACACAATAATTGAGTGGAGGTTGTTTTTTTTTGTTTTTTGTTTTTTTTTTTAAACTCACCTCAGGTACTGCTTAACTTCTATCTAAATGGTACAGAATAGGAGTCGATTGAGCAAGAACTAGTGCACAATCTAAATAGCAATTAAAACTAATAACAAAAAAAATGCCTGATGAAATTCTATTCATTGGTTTTGAGTGGTTGCCAATTAAAATCCACCAACTGCATTTACGAATAGCAAATGAGCCAAAAATTAATGGCATGCATGGGAAACTCGCTTTCAAGTGTATGGAAGGTGGAAGCATGGGCAATTTATAAATGTGCAGTAATTATTTTACAGTTTAGTTTGTACATGAAATAGGCAGTTAAATTGAATTCAAGGCAATAGAAGATAAGGATATAATAAGGTGAAGATAGCAGTAAGAATTAAAAATGAAAGGTCAAGACTCTATAAAGCTGATAATATAGTGGGATTAGCAAATATCCAATCAAAAGGGCTAAATGAGTAAGATCAGATATAAAACTCCTTCACAAGTTTTATTAACTTATTCAAATTTATGGTGTGGAATTGAAATGCACTACTTTAGTATTTAATAGTCAAAAGGATGAATAAATTGTCATTAACTTTGGGCTTTGACTGTTTGCTAATAGATAAATGCTAGCTGGCATTAGAAAACCACCTTATAAATTAAAGTGAACTTGTGCTAAAGTAAGTCTCAGAGTAGAGATCAGTGTAAATATTTGTTGGGCTGGGCACAGGTACTGAGTATAAGCAGAACAATTACTAACAGTCTAGATGCTCTTATACTTCAGCAGTGCAATACTATTTGTATCATTGTCTTCAGTACTTCGCTCTCATCCATTACCTAACTGAGCAAAAACTGAATGAAAAGCTGCTTACTAATCCGTAATGCAAATAGAGATGGCCCAAACCTCCGATTTTCGGTTCGCGAACCTCCCGCAAAAGATCGGTTTGCGCGAACTTTCGTGAACCGCAATAGACTTCAATGGGGAGGCGTACTTTGAAAACTAGAAAAATGTATGCTGGCCACAAAAGTGATGGAAAAGATGTTTCAAGGGGTATAACACCTGGAGGGGGGCATGTTGGATTGGGATACACGGCAAAAGTCCCAGGGAGAAATCTGGATTGGACGTAAAGCAGCGTTTTAAGTGCAGAAATTACATTGAATGCTAAATTGCAGGACTGAAGTGCTTTAAAACATCTTGCATGTGTATACATCAATCAGGGAGTGTAATTAAAGTACTGCTTCACACTGACACACCAAACTCACCGTGTAACGCTCTGCAAACAGCTGTTTGCGTAGTGACGGCTGTGCTGGACTGGTGCGCACCCATGGCCGGATTTCTGGCAAGGCCGCATAGGCCATGGCCTAGGGCACCAGATAAACAAGGGGCGGCCTGCAGACAGTGGGCATTATTTGCAGGGCATTATTTGCAAGTGTCCAAACAAATGAAAGTGGTCAGGATAACTGCACTATTAGTACCAGCTGGCACCTGCCTGTGCTGTGCTACAGGCAGCTGCAGTCCGTTAACCAAACGTTTGTGAACAGTGTGTGACTAGCAAAAAGCCAGACCTTGTCCAATGACATAGCAGCAGCTCCAGGCAGTTACAAAAGGCCGGGTCTCACACACTTGGTGTGGGGGATGAAAGGACCAGGGGCAGCACCAGCAAATAGTACAGAATACAGAAAGCAGCCTCTCACAGTACCCATTTCTTAATTATTGATTGGCTAGCGCTGTTACCCTGGAGACAGCAGTGGGTACAGGACTTACTTTTACGTGTTGCTGACCCCACCCAATGTCCAATTGTGAGCCACTTTTGACTATGTGTGTGTGGTGGACGGCTCCCACCACGCCCATCACCTGTAGATCACTTGATTGACCAGTTCCCCCGTGTGACATGATTGATTCACTTCACGTTGCTGTGGAGACCTCGGCACTAGCCCCAATAGTGGACACCATCGGCTCAAAAATGTTTGGATGGGTGTGTGAGGAGAGAGGTGGTAGGATACGGTTTCGGTTGGGGCGGCTGGTAATAGTCGGCCTTGGGCGGTAAGAAGTACAAATCCGGCCCTGTGCGCACCATGGCGAGATTGCTCTTCCTCACTCAGTGATGTCAGGTAATATCTGACTGCCTTATCAACTTTCGATGGTTCTTTCTCTACCATTGTTAAAGCTTACATCAATTTTTTTTTAAAATACTTGTTCTGCTTGCTGTTCAGTGCCTGCAACGAGAATCTTTTATGTAGGGCAAGTCTGCCATTGCGAGTGACCACGGGTAATGGCCGGGGGAATCTTGGTTCGATTCCGGTCCAGAGTGGGAGCCTAAGAAATGGCTACCACCACCACACATCCAAGGAAGGCAGCAGGCATGGCATGCACATCCCGAGGTAGTGACCAAAAATAACAATACAGGAGGACTTTTGAGGCCCTGCTGTATATGTGAGATGAATCAACTTTAAATCCTTTAAACATGAATCTATTATGGAGGGCAAGTCTGCCATCCATTCAAGGTAAAGGTATGTACTAACTGCCAGGTATAATACAATGTGCAGTGAAAGATGCAGTGAAAGGTATGCAGTGACTGCAAACAGCTGTTTGTGTAGTGATGGCCGTGCTGGACTGGTGCACACCATGACGAGAGTGCAGGTGATGGCGGCTTCCCAGCCCATATGGTCGCTGGGCTGAGGTAGCTGAATGACAGAACAGTGAATATCCAGCTGATCAAATTTGGTCTGTCCACAATGAAGCAACGACCTTATTATCTTTGGTTTGCCACCCCTCGATATATAGCCGTCGGTCATTGCTTCATTGTGATACGCAAGCCCCTTCACCGCAGCAAGGTAATGATCACGAAGGGGAATGGGCACATGTACATGCCTTTTGTTGTTGCAGCTGCAGAGAAGCCAGAAAAATTAGGCAGGCATGTACACGCACTAGAAAAATTATTATAGCAGCCTCTGCTAGCAGCGACCTTAAAAATTCAGGAATCCGCCTGGAGTCCTGGACCCTGTTGGTGGTGGCGGAGAAGGCAGTCAAGTGGCCTGCGGGCAGAGGTGCTGTGTGGGGAGCGACTTAGTCATGGGACAGGCAGTCACTCGGCATGCAGGCAGAGATGCTGTGTGCAGCAGCCCTCCGGGGATCCATGCCTCATTCATTTTGATAAAGGTGAGGTACTGAACACTTTTGTGACTTAGGCGACTTCTCTTCTCAGTGACAATGCCCCCAGCTGTGCTAAAGGTCTTTTCTGACAGGACGCTTGAGGAAGGGCAAGACAGAAATTGGATGGCAAATTGGGACAGCTCTGGCCACAGGTCAAGCCTGCACACCCAGTAGTCCAAGGGTTCATCGCTGCTCACAGTGTCTACATCCACACTTAAGGCCAGGTAGTCGGCTACCTGCCGGTCCAGGCTTTGGTGGAGGGTGGATCCTGAAGGGCTAAGGCGAGGCGTAAAGAATGTCCGCATGTCTGACATCACCATGAGATTGCTGGAGCGTCCTGTCCTTGCCTGCGTGAACATGGGAGGGGGATTACTGGCAGTGGTACCTTTATTGCGTTGTGCTGTGACATCACCCTTAAATGCATTGTTTGCCAGCTTTTTCTGCATGTGCTGCATCCTTTCTGCCTTCTGGTGAGTTGGTAATATGTCTGCCACTTTGTGCCTATACCGAGTGTCTAGTAGCGTGGCCACCCAGTACAGCTCAATCCCCTTGAGTTTTTTTATACGGGGGTCCCTCAACAGGCTGGACAGCATGAAAGACGCCATCTGCACAAAGTTGGATCCAGACATACTATCAATCTCCTCTTGCTCTTCCTCAGTGACGTCAGGTAAGTCCTCCTCCTCCTCCCAGCCACGAACAATACCATGGGAACGTCGAGCAGCACAAGCCCCCTGAGACGCCTGCTGTGGTTGTTCTCCTGCCGCAGCCTCCTCCTCCTCCAAAGAAACACCTTCCTCATCATCCGAGTCTGACTCCTCTTTGCCACATGACTCTTGCTCCTCCTCCCCCCTCTGTGCTGCTGCAGGTGTTGAGTAAACATCTGATTCTGATGAAAATTTCTCCCACAACTGTTTCTGGCATAACTGTTCCTCTGCACGCTCCTCCACAGCTTGATCCACCACTCTACGCACGGCACGCTCCAGGAAGTAAGCATTAGTGATCAAGTCGATGATGGTGCCTTCACTGCGACTCACCAGGTTGGTCACCTCCTCAAATGGCCGCATGAGCCTGCATGCATTTCGCATCAGTGTCCAGTTTGGGGGCCAGAACATCCCCATCTCCCCAGATTGTGTCCTTCTACTGAAATTGTAGAGGTACTGGGTGACGGCTTTCTCCTGTTCTAGCAGGCGAGAGAACATGAGCAGGGTCGAATTCCAGTGAGTCGGGCTATCACATATCAAGCGTCTCACTGGCAACTTGTTTCTCCGCTGAATGTCCGCAAAGCGTGCCATGGCCGTGTAAGACCGCCTGAAATGCCCACTTCCTGGCCTGCTTCAGGACGTCCTCTAAAATCTTTGAATGACTAGATTCAGCACGTGCCATGCAGGGTACATGTGTCAGCTTTCCCAAATTCAAAGCGGAAAGGAGATTGCTGCCGTTGTCACACACCACGTTGCCCATCTCCAACTGGTGCAGGGTCAGCCACTGATCCACCTGTTAAGAGCAGCCAGCAGAGCTGGTCCAGTGTGACTCTAGGCATTGAGGCAAGACATGTCTAAGATGGCGTGACACCATCGTACCTGGCATGCAGCATAGGCCCTGGGGAAAAGAGGCTGTGTAGCTGGAGAGGAGATCGCAGCACTAGTAGAGTTTAACTGCCACTCAGCCAAGGAGGAGGAAGAGGACGACAGCGAAGAGGATGTAGCAGGAGGAGAGGAGGTGGAAGGAGGCCTGCCTGCAAACTGTGGAGGTGTCACAAGTTGGTTCACTGCACAGCCACGTACTCCCTGCTTGCCATCGGTTACCAGATTGACCCAATGGGCTGTGTAAGTAATGTACCTGCCCTGACCGTGCTTGGCAGACCAGGCATCCGTGGTCAGGTGGACCCTTGACCCAATGCTGTGTGCCAGAGATGACACCACTTGCCTCTACACTTCACGGTACAGTTTGGGTATCACCTTTTTAGAGATCACCTTTTTAGAGAAATAATTGCAGCCTGGCGTCTTCCACTGTGGTGTCCCAATGGCGACAAATTTACGGAAGGCCTCAGACTCAACCAGATGGTATGGTAACAGCAACCGAGCTAACAGCTAACAGGCCACCACGCCAGCTGTCAGACACCCGGGCAAGGGGGTGACTGGCAGAAATATGCTTCTTTTGCTTAAAGATTTCCTTCACGGACACCTGGCTACTGTGGGCAGAGGAGCAGGAACCGCTCAAGGGCAGAGGCGGAGTAGAGGAGGGTGGCTGTGAAGGTGCAAGGGAGAAAGCGGCTGAAGATGCTGCACCTGAAGGAGGAAGAGGAGAAGGAGGGTGGCTTTTCTTTTGTGTGCTGCTTTTGCTCAGGTGCTCTTCCCATTGCAGTTTGTGCCTTTTCTCCATGTGCCTTCATAAGGCAGTTGTCCCTACGTGAGTGTTGGCTTTTTCATGGCTCAATTTTTGGAGGCAGAGAGAACAGATGGCATTGCTCCAATCTGAGGCAGACACATAAAAAAATTTCCAAACCGCTGAGCCCCCCTTGGGTGATGGCACTATGGTGGCATCAGCAGCTGACGTTGAAGGGCATGTTGGCTGGCTGTCCATAGGTGGCGATGCATGGCGCCGGACACTGCCACCAGCTGCTTCTGACAACGAGCTCCCCCTGCTTCTTTCAGCAACTCGTCTCCTCCTACTCCTCTCTGACTCCCCCTCTGAACTGTCCCCCTGTTCATCTCCTCTATTGGGAACATACGTGGGATCCGTATCATTATCATCATAATCATCCTGCCCAGCTTCGCTTGCCTCAGACACCTCAAAAACTGCACCAACAGCAGGTACTTCATAATCTTAGTGTCGCCGCCTAACTCAGACATATGAGGTGATGTAACTTGCTTAGCGCCTTCATCTGGTTGTGAGAATAATGGCTGTGAATCAGTTAATTCCCCACCAATTAACTCCTGTGAATTGTCAAATGCACTGGATGTGGTGCTTGTAGTAGCGCTGGTGGCTGTGGAAGATGAGGTGGTCTGTGTTAAATAGGCAACCACGTCCTGACAATCTTGGGAGCACTGTAGTTTGGTCGAGGGCCACACGAAATCACATCAACATAACCTCGCACAGATCAGCCGGGTGGCCTTCCTCTGGGTCAGCCTCTACCTTTGCCTGTTTTTTCCGTTGTGTCCATATCGGGGGGGATGAAGTGAAAGCTATGCACTGACTTGACTAATACAATGTGCAGTCACACAGGTGCAGTTAACAGGTATGCACGGAGTGGTATATCACACTGCGTGCACTCACGTAGGTAGGTGGGTACACTGAACACAACAGGCAGGCTTATGCAGTGATGAGATGGGTGCACTGATCACAACAGGTAGGTATATGCAGTGATGGGTATTAAAATGTGCACCTGTCACGCACAGACAGGTTGCGGACAGGCACATTGACACTGCGTGCGCTCCCATAGGTAGGTGGGTGCACTGTGAATAACAGGTAGGTAGGTATATGCAGTAATGGGTATTACAATGTGCACCTGTCACACACACAGGTAGTCACTGAATGTGCTGGGCCTGGCAGTGGCACACACACAGTATGGATTATCAAGGATGTTGCAACACAAGTGTCAATGGGACACACAGAAAAAAAATAGATCACAAGAACAAGATTAGCTCTCAAAAGAGCTTTTGTGGGGTTCTATTTTAGCAATAAGAATCAGCAAGGAGCAAGCTAACAAGCCTAAAAGAGCCTAACTAATCTTTCCCTATGAGAGAGTCCGCAGCAGCTGTCCCTTCTCTATTTACTGCAGGCACACGAGTGAGTATAATGGCCGGTGGTGCCTGCCTTTTGTAAGGGGGTTGGGGCTCCAGGAGGGAGTGTAGCCTGATTGGCTACTATGTGCCTGCTGACTGATGTAGAGAGTCAAAGTTGACCCTAATGGTGCATTATGGGGGCCAACCGAACTTCCGGAAAAGTTTGCGGTTCTCTGCGATCGCGAACCACTGGAAATTCGCCGGGGAACAGTTCGGGCCATCTGTAAATGCAAATAGAGATGGCCCGAACGTTTTGCCGACATACAGTTCCCGGAAAATGTATTTAAATTTTTAAATTGGGAATGGTTGGTGATATTAACTTCCTGTTTGTGGCACATTCGTACATGTGAGGGGGCAAACTTTTCAAAATGGGTGGTGACTATGGCGGCCATTTTGAAGTTGGACATTTTTAATCCAACTTTTGTTTTTTTCAATAGGAAGAGGGTCATGTAACACATCAGACTTATTGAGAATTTCACAAGAAAAACAATGGTGTGCTTGGTTTTAACATAACTTTATTATTTCATGAGTTATTTACAAGTTTCTGACCACTTATAAAATGTGTTCAGTTTGCTGCCCATTGTGTTGGATTGTCAATGCAACCCTCTTACCCTTATAAAATGTGTTCAGTTTGCTGCCCATTGTGTTGGATTGTCAATGCAACCACAGGAGAAATGCTAGCACAGGCTTTCAGTATCCATACAAACTCTTAGATAATGCCGCGCACGATAAAAAGTGCTAGATAAAAAGTCCGAGCTGCAAACAGTGTCCTCTGTATAGACGTTGCACAATGTAGATAGTCCAGTACTGCTGCACTTGTAATCCACTGGTGTTCAATACGCTCATGTAGGGAGAAAAGCACAAAAAGGGAACATAGGGTGTAACGTATGGACAAATTCACTCTTGGTGTAACCTCACACACTACCAGAGTAAGTGAATAAGTCCCAAACGAACCAGAAAGCAGCCTCCACCTCTCCCTATGAAGTGGCCGCTTACCCTCAAATTTATTGCTATCATGCATAGACCCCGGCAGCCATTGCCATACAAAGGAGTCCTAGAGCCAATATGAAATAGAACATCGCGTAATCCAGGGTGTATATGTTTTAATAAACTGGGTTACACAATGTTCTATTTCATATTGGCTCTAGGACTCCTT
The DNA here is from genome assembly GCF_040937935.1 of Hyperolius riggenbachi. Taxonomy (NCBI): domain Eukaryota; kingdom Metazoa; phylum Chordata; class Amphibia; order Anura; family Hyperoliidae; genus Hyperolius; species Hyperolius riggenbachi. The sequence continues at coordinate 155,212,704 of NC_090655.1, forward strand.
TGTATGGCAATGGCTGCCGGGGTCTATGCATGCTGCTTTCTGGTTCGTTTGGGACTTATTCACTTACTCTGGTAGTGCATGAGGTTACACCAAGGGTGAATTTGTCCATACGTTACACCCTATGCTCCCTCTTTGTGCTTTTTTCAATATCCATAGTTTCAGGTGCTGCACATCACGTATCTTCACAGAATAAACAATTGCCTTCAGATGACCTCAAAGATAAAAGTCTAAGGAGGTCAGATCGGGAGACCTTGGGGGTCATTCAACTGGCCCACGATGACCAATCCATTTTCCAGGAAACTGTTCATCTAGGAATGCCCGGACCTGACACCCATAATGTGGTGGTGCACCATCTTGCTGGAAAAACTCAGGGAATGTGCCAGCTTCAGTGCATAAAGAGGGAAACACATCAAATTTACCATATCCAGTGGCCTTGAGGTTTCCATTGATGAAGAATGGCCTCACTATTTTTGCACCCCATATACCACACCATACCATCAATGTTTTTGTTCCAACAGTCTTGGAGGGATCTATCCAATGTGGGTTTGCGTCAGACCAAAAGCGGTGGTTTTGTTTGTTATCTTTACCATTCACATAAAAGTTTGCCTGATTGCTGAACAAAATTTCCTGCGTAAACTGAGAGTCCTGTTCCAATTTTTGTTTAGCCCATTCTGCAAATTCAGTGCGCAGATCTGGGTCATCCTCGTAGAGATGCTGCAGTAGCTGGAGTTTGTAAGGGTGCTATTTGTGAGTAGCTAATATCCGCCAAAGGGTTGTTCGACTAATGCCACTCTCCAGTGACATGCGGCGAGTGCTACACTGTGGGCTCTTGCTGAATGAAGCTAGGACAGCCACTGATGTATCTTCATTAGTGACAGATTTCATGCATGGACATTTTGGCAAATCCAATACTGAACCAATTTAGTGAAACTTAGCAAGCAGTTTGCTAACTGTAGCATGGTCTGGTAGGGTGTCTTGCATTGAAATCTGCTGCAATGACCCAGTTACTGCATTCACCAGACATCAACACAATTGCTATCCATTCCTCGTCAGCGACATGTCAATGGCTGTAAACAAAGAGAAACTTGTAAATTGACTTTTCCAGCAAGTGAGGAACAAGAACACATGCCTAGCTAATGCTTTCCCTACCCATCTGCAGCAAGTCTGACCCTGCTCTCACTAACAGTCAGCAGCCAATAGAGAATGAATCCAATATGGCCACCGCAACTGCTTCTTGATAGGGGGGTGGGGGGTCCAGGAGGGTGTGCTAGCTAATTGGCTGCCATGTGTTTGCTGACTGTGAGGTAAGGGGTCAAAGTTTTGCTCCATGATGATGTATAGGGGGTGAGAACAGGCCATACTGTCCGCAGGCAAACCATTCGAGCCATCTCTACCTGTAACCCTAAACAATACTCACCTTTCATTGTCCATGTGGGCTTTCTTTATACTGAAGAGACCTTGAATAATAAGCGGAGTACTTAGCCAATGATACGGATACACAGACCTAATCCACAAAGTTCAAAACCCGCTATTGAGAGAAGAGGATATTATCTTGGGGATGCCTTACTTTAACCACTTAACGCGCAGAGACCCAGTGTTGTAATATTATAACATCACATTTAAGGCTACAAAAATAAACCCTCCCCCATTCTCTTCTTTTTAAAACCTCATGTACATTACTAATAGGACCTATTGTTCAGTTCTGCAACACTATTGGATGGTTGAATGTATAAATGCTATGTCTGTTTATCTGGCCATGAAGTCATACAACAGTGTTGCCTGCTTTGGAGTACATCATCTTGTTGTTTTGGACGGGATACATCAAGACTCAAGTAAATAAAAAGTATGAAATATTTTTTTCTGTGATATGATTAGATCATGCAGATTTTATGACATCAAATATATTGATATTGAGAGAGAGCTGGTTATTTCTATGTTGTAATTTTACAACAGTGGGTCATAGTAGTAGCAAGATTTTGTCTGCACAGTAAACTTGAGAAGGTGATAGTTTTCTTTGAGGCGAGGATGAAAGTGTTTGCATGACTAATTGAATAATATGTCTACCTAATAAGAGATGTGGAATGGAAAGTGTGAAGTTGAAACATGAAACATGGACTTAAACACTTAAAGAAAACCTGAACTGAAAATTAAAAGTCAAAATAAGCATACACAAGTCATACTTAACTTCCATGTAGTCTACTCCTCAGTGTCTTTCTCCTGTCCAGCTTCCTGTTTGTTTACTGTGATCTAGGGAATTTTCCGTCCTCCATTTTGAAAAAGGCCATTATCCATAACAACTTTCTGGTCAGCACACAGTTAAACTGTAACATCACCCACTTGAGCCATAGGGAAACATTACCTTATACATCAGTTTTCCTCTCAGCTATAACTGACAGCAACTGATATTTTACTGACAGCAACTGATATATTTCAGATCTGACAAAATATTGTCATAACTGGAAGGGATTATTGTCAGAAGAAAATGGTGAGCTTCTGAGAGGAACTGATGGCAAGGTAACTATGTAATGTTCATTTGAAGTTACCTCATGCGTTTATTTTAAATATTTTTACTCAGTACAGGTTCTCTTTAAGCCCTCACTTTTTCACTTTATGCATCCGAGCAATGTTCACCTCCCATTCATTAGCCTATAACTTTATCACTACTTATCACAATGAACTGATCTATATCTTGTTTTTTTCTGCCACCAATTAGGCTTTCTTTGGGTGGTACATTTTGCTAAGAGCTTGTGAATGCATTTTAACAGTAAGAATAAGAAAAAAACTGAAAAATGCATTATTTCTCAGTTTTCGGCCATTATAGTTTTAAAATAATACATGCCTCCATAATTAAAACCCATGTATTGTATTTGCCCATTTGTCCCGGTTATTACACCATTTAAATTATGTCCCTATCACAATGTATGGCGAAAATATTTTATTTGGAAATAAAAGAGCATTTTTTTTCCGTTTTGCATCCATCACTATTTACAATCTTATTAAAAAAAAATAGAAATATTTAATCTTTACATAGATATTTAAAAAGTTTAGACCCTTAGGTAAATATTTATGTGTTTTTTTTTTTAATTATTAAACATTTTATGTGCATATTTTTGGGAGGGTGGGATGTAGATAGCATTTGTTTGGGGTTACTTTTTGGCCACAAGATGGAAACCTTGAGTTTGTTTACATGACGTCACTCTAAGCGTACAATGTATGCTTAGAGGGACATAGGAGGCAGAAAAAGCGACGCTTCCGAGAGTAGCAGTCGCTTTTTCTGCGGGGGAGAGGAAACAGTGATCGAGCACCATGGCCCGATTCATTGATTCCTGGGCAAATGATCCGCAGACCGGGAGCACACATGTTCTACGTCAAGGAGGCCAAAGTGGTTAATATCAAACCTGGCTGTTCCCACCTGACAGGAAAGTCATTGCAACTTTCACAAATACCTATGTCCTGCAGCCCTCAGACCTACCAATACATTTGGTAATTGATGACTTTTTTCATTGTTTGGTGTGTCCACTGGAAACAGGCACCCAATTTTTACAACACAGGGTCCTGCTGGCACACTTCCTAACCTTTCATGCCCTGTTGTATCAACTGTTATCACCTGTTACCACCTGTTGTTCTTTAACCACTTCAGCCTAACTGGACCAAATCTAGCAGGAACTGCATAAATTAGCATTCAGGTTGGAGGCTTCGGTTGGATGCAATCGTAGAATGCATCATTTTACAGGGATGCCCCGTGTAGACACATCTCCCACACGGACCCCTCCCTAACCAATTCAACTGTCAACAGCATCCTGAAAGCTGCAAAAAAGAGTGTGCCTCTACGATTGCATCCAACCGAAGCCTCCCACCTGAATTCTAATTTATGCAGTTCCTGCTAGATTTGGTACAGCAGGCAAAGGGTGTATATCAGTACACCTGATTGGCTGACTGGCGTCTGCTGACCAGATAAAGGCAGGAGATTGCTCTAGCTGAAAGTTAGCAATTGTGTTTGTTGCAGTTGGCATTCAGTTTAGAGATGGTGGGGGTGAGTTCCCTGGAGGTGAGAGGTCCAGGGCTAGCCCACACTTCCCTCTAGGTATCACATGGTGATTTGGGGGCCCCAGCTAGTGAGAGAAACCTGGGGCCCCCGGCTGTTGTGTGGACCAGTGTTTGCGATTTTAAAGTTTTTTGCATCTTCCAGGATGCGGTTGACAGGTGAGTGGTTAGGGAGGGGACCGTGTGGGAGATGTGCCTACACGGAGCGTCCCTGTAAAAAGATACAAACTACGATTGCATCCAACCGAAGCCTCCCACCTGAATGCTAATTTATGGAGTTCCTACTTTTAGAATTTCACAGGTCATTTTGAGGCATTTGGTTTCCAGACTACTCCTCACGGTTTAGGGCCCCTAAAATGTCAGGGCAGTTTAGGAACGCCACAAGTGACCCCATTTTAGAAAGAAGACTCCCCAAGGTTTTCCGTTAAGAGTATGGTGAGTTCATAGAAGATTTTATTTCTTGTCACAAGTTAGCAGAAATTGATTTTTATTGTTTTTTTTTTTTTTTCACAAAGTATCATAAATGCCTCAAAATGACTGTTCAGGGGTATAAGAATCAAATTTTGATGACAGGTGGTCTATGAGGGGCCGAATTTTGTGAAACCGGTCATAAGCAGGTTGGCCTCTTAGATGACAGGTTGTATTGGCACTGAAGTGCAGGAAGCGCAGGATGTTCTTAAATCGTGACCTGGACATGGCAGCAGAAAACATGGGCATGTGATGTATTGGGTGCATAGACCAATAAGACCGCAATACATTCTTTTGGACTAGACCCATGTTAAGGAGAAGGCCCCAAAAAATGTTACATTCGGAAATTTGGAGTGGTTTCCACCGAAAAGGCTGGGCATGGTAGCTTCTTGGATTGGCAGTTGTGTATTGTGTGGCATAATTGTTGGTCTCAGCCACAATTAAGTCGTAGAGACCAGCAGTGAACAAAAAAAAAGAAATTCTGTCACTGCGGTGGAGTGGGTGAGGGTTTGGCCGGGTTATCAGAAGCCCGCAGGGGGCAGATTAGGGCCTGATCTGATGGATAGGAGTGCTAGGGGGTGACAGGTGGTGACAGGAGGTGATTGATGGGTGTCTCAGGGGGTAATTAGAGGGGAGAATAGATGCAATCAATGCACTGGGGAGGTGATCGGAAGGGGGTCTGAGGGGGATCTGAGGGTGTGGGCGGGTAACTGGGTGCCCGCAAGGAGCAGATTAGGGTCTGATCTGATAGGTAGCAGTGACAGGTGGTAACAGGGGGTGATTGATGGGTGATCAGTGGGTGATTAGAGGGGAGAACAGATGTAAATAATGCACTGGGGAGGTGATAAGGGGGGGGGGGGTCTGGAGGCAATCTGAGGGTGTGGGCGGGTGTTTGGGTGCCTGCTAGGGGCAGATTAGTGTCTGATCTGATGAGTAGCAGTGACAGGGGGTGACGGGGTGATTTATAGGTGATCAGGGTGTGATTAGAGGGGAGAATAGATGCAAGCAATGCACTGATGAGGTGATCACGGGGGGTCTGAGGGTGATCTGAGGGTGTGGGCAGGTGATTGGGTGCGGCAGATGAGGGTCTGATCTGATGGGTATGATGGGTGGCAGTGACAGGTGGTGACAGGGGGTGATTGATGGGTGATCAGTGGGTGATTAGAGGGGAGAACAGATGTAAAGAATGCACTGGGGAGGTGATCAGGGGGGGGGGGGGTGTCTGAGGGCGGTCCGAGGGTGTGGGCGGGTGTTTGGGGTCTCGCAAGGGGCAGATTAGGGTCTGATCTAATTGGTAGCAGTGACAGGAGATGACAGGGTGATTGATAGGTGATCAGGGTGTGATTAGAGGGGAGAATAGATGCAAGCAATGCACTGATGAGGTGATCACGGGAGGTCTGAGGGTGATCTGAGGGTGTGGGCGGGTAATTGGGTGCCCGCAAGGAGCAGATTAGGGTCTGATCTCATGGGTAGCAGTGACAGGTGGTGACAGGAGGTGGTTGATGGGTGATCAGTGGGTGATTAGAGGGGAGAACAGATGTAAACAATGGACTTGGGAGGTGATCTGAGGGCGGGTGTGCGGGCGATCTGAGGGTGCGGGCGGGTGATCAGGTGCCCGTAAGGGGCAGGTTAGGATGTGATCTGATGGGCGGCAGTGACAGGTGGTGACACGGGGTGATTGATAGGTGATTGACAGGTGATCAGTGGGTGATTACAGGGGAGAATAGGTGTATATAGAACACTGGGGGGGGGGAGGTTGGTGAGGATCTGAGGGTTTGGAGGGGTGATCAGGAGCCCCCAGGGGAGCAGCTTAGGACCTGATCTAAAATATAGCATTAACAGATAGTGACAGGGGGTGATTGGGTGCAAACAGTGGTCTGAGGGGATGATCAGGGGGGGTCTGAAGGGTGCTTTGGGCGATCAGGGGGCAGGGGGGGCAGGATCAGTGTGCTTGGGTGCATACATACACAGCTGCCTCCTACCCTGGTGGTCCCTTGATCACTGAGACCACCAGGGTAGGAGGCAGCCTGTATAATACACTTTGTATACATTACAAAATGTATTATACACTTTGTAGCAGCAGATCGAGGGTTAACAACCCTCCGGCGCTGCTAATTGGCCGGCGGGTTGATGTCGTGGGTGGGCGGAGCCTAATGCAGGCGGATGCGCACGTATCTATGCACGTGATCCCCGGCTGATCAGTCCCCCAGGTGCCGTCGAGCGTTAGGCGGTCCTGGGGGTGCCACTTTGCCGACGGCCATAAGTAGTGGGCAGTTAGCAAGTGGTTAAAGGATTGCAGAAAAAGTGTCAGGAGTTAAGACACTCTTACAAACAAAGCTACTAAGAAAAGAACAAAAGCTAGCATGTTAAGCAGTACTATGTGCTGAAAATACTCATTGTTGATGACTGTTGGGAGGCCTAGAAAATATCCTTCGGCTTAATTCCCACTTGGGTAGAAAATGTACCTACTAAGTATATTTTTTTAAAACTCAGATTAACACAGGAAGTAGATGTTGAAAATAGGTTTCATTTCCACTTGTGAGAAAAAAAAAATTGAATCCATTTGCCGGAAATGGAATGCAAAGTATTAGACCTGCTACATTTTTTTCAGGACTAGCAGATGTGTTGCCCACAGCCACCTATGGTGCTAATACATCCATCCAGACGTTAACGTAACGACAAAGCAGAGCGGACAAAGAACGGCTCTGATCCGAATGGGTTGCTACCAATGAGAACCAAGTCTTAGGGCCATATGCAATTAATTTTTTCACCTGACTTTTCTCCCAGGAGATAATTTTTCATCTTTGATTTAAACTAACTTTTCAGCACATTTCAACTAAAAAAGTACCAAAAAGTAGGTGAAATAGTACTATCAAAATTATTTTGAGTATTTACTTGCTTTCTGGTGACTTAAAGGGCATTTTATTGACAAGTTTAAAAATATCACCTAGGAGAAAACTCAGGTGAAAAAGTGAATTGCATATGGCCCCTAGTGTTTCTGAAACTATGTGATCTATATACAAAACTATGCTTAACTTACTTTATACTATTAGGACTCCTTAAAGAGAACCTGTAGTAAAAAAAAAAAGCCCTCTGGAGGATACTTACCTCGGGAGGGGTAAGCCTCAAGGTCCCAATGAGGCTTCCCCGTCCCCTGTAGCTCCAAGAAATCCAGCTCTGGCTCCCCGAAACCTCCCCCGACAAGCAATTATATATTTACCTCTCCGCAAAGGACTCGCGCATGCACAATAGAGCGGATCCGATCAGGTTCAGCTATTACCGTCTTAACCCGAACAGAGAGCCACTAGTGCAGCTGCGCAGGATTGCGGTAAGTAAATATTTACCTCGCTGTCATTCAGGGGGGCTGCAGCGCTGCATTGCCAGGACACAGGAGGATGGGGGAAGCCTCATTAGGATCCAGAGGCTTCACCCTCCAGAGCTAAGTATCCCCCAGAGGGTTTTGTTTTTTTTACGTTACAGAATTTCTTCAAGTTAAGCTGCAGTTCAGCAAACATCCTAAGTTAGCACACGTTATGTAAATGGCCTACCTTACTTTATAGATGGAATAGGTCTGTTGCTTCTATAATGTCTGTTACTAGTGGACTAGGTCAGCATTAACCAGCTAGCCACATGTTCTATACGAGCAATGTACATTGTGTGTGTATAAGATAAATTATGTGATTAATGCAAATTTAAAAAAAAACAAAAGAAAGAAAACAAACATCATTGAAAATTAATTTCCCCATTGACTCCAATGAAAGTTTTCAAAATCATAAAAAAAAATCAGAATGAAAGGGCCTTAATTTTGCCAAAAATTAACACAACACAATTGATGATTTTCACTCATATTTAATGAGGATAATGGCCTTCAAATTGAACCACCCTCTTTCAGATCTGTCTTTTGAAAATATCTGATCCAAAATACATTTGTGAAGCACTACATCTCTGCTTAGCCCAAGAGAGATACTGGATCAAACACTTTCTATCCAGCACATTTTCAAGGAAATCTATGAAAAGATAAAGACAAGCTTTTTTTTTCTTTCTAAATACATGCAGATTTTAATTGCGCTGTAGTGTGGCATAGATAAATGTTACATTTTTCACTTTCATCTTTGCTTTAAAGAGCAGTCTGCTATGCAGGCATAATCACACTGCCCTCAAGCATTTCTGAATGTTGGCCACTTACTGAATGTATCTATTCAACTTATGAAGACATCACTGCAGGGTACAACTGTTGGCATATACAATGATAATGTGCTGTTTGTGCATATACTGCTGGTAGGTAGCTACATACAGGGGTGCAGCTAAGGTTTTTGTGGCCCCAAGCGGACTGTAGCAAGAGGCCCTATCCTGCGGCGCGCAAAGCGCGCCGCGGCGAAAAATGGGTGTGGCTATCCCGCATAAGTGGGCGTGGCCATGACATGTGGGTGGAGCAGGAGGGCGGATTGGGGCGGGGCTGTTTGCGGGGAAAAAATGGATGTTGGGGTGATTGAGGCGCGCGTAGCGCGCCGAAAGATTGGCGCGGCCATGACATTGTATGGGCGAAGCTTAACCGTAGCACAGCAAATATAGCCAACTATGACCATTAAATAATAAATGCAGCAACAGTTACCCCAGACACCAGAAAATAAAAACGCAATTTGGGCCACATTTCAGCAGAAATCAAACGCAATTAGGGCACATTTTCAGCAGAAATCAAACGCAATTAGGGCACATTTTCAGCCGAAATCAAACGCAATTAGGGCACATTTTCAGCAGAAATCAAACGCAATTAGGGCCACATTTTCAGCAGATATCAAACGCATTTAGGGCACAGTTCAGCAGAAATCAATCGCAATTAGGGCCACATTTTCAGCAGATATCAAACGCATTTAGGGCACAGTTCAGCAGAAATCAATCGCAATTAGGGCCACATTTTCAGCAGATATCAAACGCATTTAGGGCACAGTTCAGCAGAAATCAATCGCAATTAGGGCCACATTTTCAGCAGATATCAAACGCATTTAGGGCACAGTTCAGCAGAAATCAATCGCAATTAGGGCCACATTTTCAGCAGATATCAAACGCATTTAGGGCACAGTTCAGCAGAAATCAATCGCAATTAGGGCCACATTTTCAGCAGATATCAAACGCATTTAGGGCACAGTTCAGCAGAAATCAATCGCAATTAGGGCCACATTTTCAGCAGATATCAAACGCATTTAGGGCACAGTTCAGCAGAAATCAATCGCAATTAGGGCCACATTTTCAGCAGATATCAAACGCATTTAGGGCACAGTTCAGCAGAAATCAATCGCAATTAGGGCCACATTTTCAGCAGATATCAAACGCATTTAGGGCACAGTTCAGCAGAAATCAATCGCAATTAGGGCCACATTTTCAGCAGATATCAAACGCATTTAGGGCACAGTTCAGCAGAAATCAATCGCAATTAGGGCCACATTTTCAGCAGATATCAAACGCATTTAGGGCACAGTTCAGCAGAAATCAATCGCAATTAGGGCCACATTTTCAGCAGATATCAAACGCAATTAGGGCACAGTTCAGCAGAAATCAATCGCAATTAGGGCCACATTTTCAGCAGATATCAAACGCAATTAGGGCACAGTTCAGCAGAAATCAATCGCAATTAGGGCCACATTTTCAGCAGATATCAAATGCAATTAGGGCACAGTTCAGCAGAAATCAATCGCAATTAGGGCCACATTTTCAGCAGATATCAAACGCAATTAGGGCACAGTTCAGCAGAAATCAATCGCAATTAGGGCCACATTTTCAGCAGATATCAAATGCAATTAGGGCACAGTTCAGCAGAAATCAATCGCAAATTCGCAATTAGGGCTGCGGCTGCAAAAAGAAAAGAATTTACTCACCTGGCAGGCTGGCACTGGCAGAAGTCTTCTCTCCCTGGTCTCCTCTCCCGGCCGGCTTCTCAGGCGCGCAGTTCCCACGGAGCTCCCTTCCTGGCTTCCTCCTCCAATCTCCCGCGCTGATTCATGCAGGGCTACGGGTCGGGAAGATGGCCACCCGAAGCCCTGTACTGGAGACATAGTCTCCAGAGCAGGGCTTCGGCGGCGGCCATCTTCCTGTAGCCCTGCTCTGCTCTGCCAGCCCGGCGGGGCTGCGGGGAAAAAGTGACGTCACGCCGACGTCACGGAGCCGCCGAGGCCCCTAAGATTGTGAGGCCCCAAGCGACCGCTTGGTTCGCTTTATGCCTCGCGGCGCCCCTGAGGAAGTATTACTGTAGTGCTAGTGACGCGATAGCCCAAAACAAGTACAAATACATTCAAATAATGTACACAACTGCAAGGCAAAAAAGTTCATAGATTGCTGTACCATCACACACAACACAACATGGGCTCGATTCACAAAGCGGTGCTAACCCAGATAGAGACTTTAGTCATGATAACCATTGCACCATGCTGGTGAAAAGCCAGTTTAGGTGTGATAAGTTTAGGCATGATAAGTTTAGGTGTGATAAGTTTAGGCATGATAAGTTTAGATCGCTTGCAAAGTCCCGCACGCACAGCAGCGCCATTAAACTTTATACGAAGTGCACCAGACTTTGCTAGCGTAAAACTTTTGATCAGCTGTGCACTGCAGTGCTAACGCAGTTGGTGCTTAAACTTATCATGCCTAAACTTATCACACCTAAACTTATCATGCCTAAACTTATCACACCTAAACTTATCATGCCTAAACTGAGTTTAGGCATGATAAAGGGCTTTTCACCAGCGTGCTAACTGTTAGCACCGCTTTGTGAATCAGGCCCCATGAGTGGTCACTAGAGATGGGCCAAACCTCCAATTTTATGACACTTTCTAATGACACTTTCTCTTAAGGGGCTATGGCGGCCATAGCTCCTTAAGAGAAAGTGTCATTAGGGCCTTGCTGTAACATAGATTGTAGTGTAACTATTTCAACGAATGTACCCTTCTTAAACTTGAAGATTGTATACAAATGTAAGCAGACTGCAGAGTGGCGCAGCAGAAGTGTGCTGGGCCCATAGCCCAAAGGTTGATGGATCAAAACCAACCTCTGCTAGGCATGATTTCATTTTTAGGGAAGGTACAGAAGAAGGGGGAGAGGAGGAAGGTCGGCACTACAGCTGGATCAGCATCTTATATGGAGGACCAACAGGGCCACAGCGCATCCCACTTGTGACACAGTCAGCGTGCTCTGACTGGAAATGAACAGAAGTCAGATGGGTACAACAAAGAGTGCGGAGTCGGCACTGCTGTGAACTGTGCTTTAATCCACAGGTGGTAGTTCATCACATTGTGTGCAATACAAATAAGGTAAACATACCGTGCGGTGGGGGCTGTAGGCTGTAAGCTGGTGGTGGGTGCTGGGTACAGGAACAGCCTTACGGCCGTTTTGCACTATCTGGGCGCTTCTACGGAGGCTGTGTGTTGGAGGCAGGCTGGCCGGGTAGAAATACCCTCTACTACGGCATCCGGCGGACTTCCGCCTTCTGAGGCCGCCCCTAACCTTCCCACTCAGCCGATCATGCAATGGAGCGCATTTGCGCTTCATGGCCGGCTCAAGAGAGGAAGGAGTAAGCTAAACTACTGGTGCCGAGGTAGACCATACTATATTAGATGGCTACTGAAGCTATTGCTTTACACGGCAACTAGATATGGTTTGGTGCCATCAAGTAGTGTGACACACTGTTAAAGTAAAAGTTATTGGTGTCAAAATTACAAAAATGTGAAACTGACATAGTTGTCTATATAAAATATATTTGTGCAAAACATATCTCATTGTTGTTTAAGTGTCACTAAAATAGTGACATAGAATTAAAAAACGTGACAATAAGTGCCATGACCAAGTAGTTTAAAAATACTCATCTAATGAGTCAATAAAAAAGAGGAGGGAAAGTGGTAAGGGGAAGTTGTCAATATCCTACCTGGGGTATCCCAACCACCATATTCGGATAAATACAATTAATACAAGAACATAATAGAATTGATAAAGATCTGGGGGGACTCACTAACTCTTCTCAGAGAAGCCTACAATCTACTCCCTGCCATTGGTGACTAGCTGTCCTCAGAGGAGTTTACAATCTTATCATGTCATGTGACAGCACTCCTTGTCCTCAGAGGAGTTTACAATCTAATCCCTGGCATCACGCCACTAACAGTCCTCAGAGGAATTTACAATCTAAGGGCTCTTTTCCACTATGAAATGCGATCACAAATGCATTTCAATTTCCACCATGCGATTGCGATTGAGCTACTATACTCATTATAGTAAAGCTCAATCACATACAAAACGCGGCAGGATAACGATTGCGCTTTGACCAAAATCGCATCGCAATCGGATCGCACTAATGGAAAATGCAGCTGCAGTTTCCATTCGTTTAATATACCTTGCAATTCGCGATCAGAATCAAATCGCAAAGCGCAGGGTAGTGTAAAAAGGCCCTAATTCCTGAAATCATGTCAACTGTCCTCAGAGGAGTTCGCAATTTAGTTCCTGCCACTAGAAGAGCTTGCAATCTAATCCTTTCCGTTATGTCATTAGGTGTCATCAGAGGTGTTTACAGACTAATCCAGCATTTATCAAGCCCCTGACTCCAATGATTGGGTAACATTGATGCTTTTAATATGTGGGGGGGGGGGTTAGTATGTGAGGGTCATTGCTGTATTTCTATATGTAGGGGCCATTGCTGTGTTTCATATATTGGGATGCTGACTGTCATATGTAGGGGTCAATTCTGTATGTTATATAAAGGTGCCAATGCTGCTTGTCATAAGTGGAAGTCAATGGTGCATTTCATAAGGGGGCTATAGCTACATTTCATATATGAGTGTGATTGCAATCAATTTTTTTATGGTAGTTTATTTACATTCAACAGTTAAGACTGTATGTTTGCTGGGGAAAAATATGTGTATGTTTGGATGTATGTGGGTGTGTGTGTGTGTGTGTGTGTGTGTGTGTGTGTGTGTGTGTGTGTGTGTGTGTGTGTGTGTGTGTGTGTGTGTGTGTAGTTAGGATGTTTTTGTTCAAGGGGCGGCTGTTGATAGTCGGCCTAGGGCGCTATAAAGTATAAACCCAGCATCTGACAAAGCTGCAGCCCAGATTTATGATAAGAAGGGTCAGCTGGTGTTAAGTTATGCCCACACTTGCGATAACGATTAATGAGTGAACTTCAACTGAAATACTGATCGCTTAAATGAACGACCTCATATCTTAACTGGCTTTACAGTAAAGAGAACGATCAGGTTTGAATATTGCATGGGCATACAGAAGTGATGTAGAAGAGTATGTAGGGCGATAACTTCTGCACATGTGCATAGCATTCATTGTCTAATGATAGCCATACATACTGTCGGAAAAATAAATGATAATTCATTCAATAATATATGGATAAAAATTTTCCACCGATGTCTCATTAATCATACATTTAAATGATCATTTGTGAAATGTTTGCCCACGCTTATCTAATAATTCATCATTTGTAGCTTTTTCAAACAACTATAGTCTAAAGTGTGTATGCAGCTTTAAGTGTAGTAATTACAGAGCAGAGTGGACATTTATTAGACATTTACTATTTACAAAAAATTCTTGTTGCTGTCTCATGCACATGTACAAAATTTTATTACCGCCTTAGCTGCATATTGGAAGATCACAACACATTAAAACAACAGACACTTAAAATCACTACCTGGCCAGGAGCGCTCACTATTTTAATAAAGGGGACCAGACCTGTGCATACATGCAGCGTGATCGCCCAGCCTTGGCCTATGCAGAAAACGCTTTGCACCACACTGGTCTATACGGTCCTCATCCCACCACCACAACACCCAGCACGCTGTGCTCTGCTGACTCGAGTGCCTACTATTGGCACAGATTACGGATCCTCATGATATAGCTATGTACGGGGTTCCGCCCAGAGTGTTCAGACTTTAGATTTGCGTGTTGTCATCTGCCTCATGGTAACACTGGTTTGCTAAAGAACTGGCTCTGCATAGCGTATACTGTCACTTAGTGGCTTTGATATACTTGCACTTTCAGATGGCGGACTCCTGTCCGCTTGGCCAGACCTACAGTGCACTGGGTCTCTTGAGTCACGCAGACATATCTCGTGTCATGATCCTCTGAAGCGGTCAATCCTCTTGGCTGTTAGCAGTGGAACTAGGGATCCCAGCAGTATGGAGTTTCGTTCAGCGTGCCGGCGTTTGCACGTGGAAGGCCAGCACGAGCACTCCGGAGGTAGCCACGCCTACCGACGCGTTTCGCCCCGCCCACGGGGCTTTCTCAAGGTAGCGAATGACAGTAGGTCTGCACACCCCTCCTCTTAAGCTCAGTCACTCATACTCCGCCTCCAGCTTGTATTCACCATGGCAACAATTGCCTCTGTTTACTCATATTTCCTGGTAGCGGCGGAGGAGATTGATGGCTGGGAGAGAAGTGTTAGATTTATACTCATTCAAAGAATTCCACATTATCACATTTTATCACATGGGTGATATCGTAGAGTTTGACTTTGTTCAGCCAGCATGTATTAATGCTTCCATATTCCAGAAGCTGATTATTGCTCTTATAAGAAGAGCAATCAAACCAGTGAGGTCCAAAATCCGACACAAATCTTATTATCTCGTCCTTAGAGGCAGACCTTTAAAGGTATAATCAAGCAGCATATACCTTTCCGGGGTGGCAATATTGAAAAAGATCTTTACAAGATTGAACAGACCTGGATCTTCCGTCTGGGAACTCTGACACCCAGAGGTCTGAATACTGATCTGAACCTTGTTTACTTCTTATAAGAGCAATAATCAGCTTCTGGAATATGGAAGCATTAATACATGCTGGCTGAACAAAGTCAAACTCTACGATATCACCCATGTGATAAAATGTGATAATGTGGAATTCTTTGAATGAGTATAAATCTAACACTTCTCTCCCAGCCATCAATCTCCTCCGCCGCTACCAGGAAATATGAGTAAACAGAGGCAATTGTTGCCATGGTGAATACAAGCTGGAGGCGGAGTATGAGTGACTGAGCTTAAGAGGAGGGGTGTGCAGACCTACTGTCATTCGATACCTTGAGAAAGCCCCGTGGGCGGGGCGAAACGCGTCGGTAGGCGTGGCTACCTCCGGAGTGCTCGCGCTGGCCTTCCACGTGCAAACGCCGGCACGCTGAGCGAAACTCCATACTGCTGGGATCCCTAGTTCCACTGCTAACAGCCAAGAGGATTGACCGCTTCAGAGGATCATGACACGAGATATGTCTGCGTGACTCAAGAGACCCAGTGCACTGTAGGTCTGGCCAAGCGGACAGGAGTCCGCCATCTGAAAGTGCAAGTATATCAAAGCCACTAAGTGACAGTATACGCTATGCAGAGCCAGTTCTTTAGCAAACCAGTGTTACCATGAGGCAGATGACAACACGCAAATCTAAAGTCTGAACACTCTGGGCGGAACCCCGTACATAGCTATATCATGAGGATCCGTAATCTGTGCCAATAGTAGGCACTCGAGTCAGCAGAGCACAGCGTGCTGGGTGTTGTGGTGGTGGGATGAGGACCGTATAGACCAGTGTGGTGCAAAGCGTTTTCTGCATAGGCCAAGGCTGGGCGATCACGCTGCATGTATGCACAGGTCTGGTCCCCTTTATTAAAATAGTGAGCGCTCCTGGCCAGGTAGTGATTTTAAGTGTCTGTTGTTTTAATGTGTTGTGATCTTCCAATATGCAGCTAAGGCGGTAATAAAATTTTGTACATGTGCATGAGACAGCAACAAGAATTTTTTGTAAATAGTGTATGCGGTGGTTGTTACTGGCTCCTATCATTAGTTGCACATCAATTAATAGGTGGCTCTCTGGACTTTTACTAAATTACGGAATTATTAGACATTTAGTTTGCTGCCTTATTAGGAGTTCAGCACACACAAAGTCTAAAACTTAGTACACACATCCAATTTTGATTGGAAAACCATTGGGCAATTTTAACAGCTCCATGTAGTATCAGAGCCAACAGATTATGAATACTATGAACAGATTGTGTAGGTAAGTGCTCAAACTACACTGAGCAAAAATATAAACTCAACACTTTTGGTTTTGCTCCCATTTTTCATGAGCTGAACTCAAAGATCTAAAACATGTTGTTCAGACACAATGTTTGGTGAGATTTGTCTTTTTAAAACAGAAGGTACTTGCGATAATTCAGCTTAAGGGCTGAGGCCTGGAACCCACTGAAAACCGCAAACGCAAAACGCAACCGCTAGCATTTTGTCTGAGCGGTTTGCAAGCGGATTCATGCGCGTTTTGGGTTGTGTTTTGCAACATTGTATTTTTTTCCCCAGCGGGTGCCTAGCGTTTTGCGTTTTGCGTTTTTATCCTGATTGGTCCTGTGAATTATTTTTCATTTTGTTACAGTGTGCTGAACCGCAAAACGCTAGCAAAACCGCTCAGTTTAGGTTTTGCTGAGCGTTTCCGCTAGCGGTTCAATACTTTACATTGAAGCGCTAACGCTCCTAAAATGCTGCACGTCCTGCGTTTGCGTTTCTGAGAAACGCAAACGCTTCTGTGGAAGTTGCCCCATCCATTAACATTAGCCCAGCGTTTTGGCAAACTGCTAGCGTATCGCAGTGCTGCCAAAACGCTGCCAAAAGCGCTCCTGTGGGTTCCAGCCCTTAGAGTGTTTTCAGGGTTTTTTATGCACCGGTGATTTTTAAAATCGCCCTAAACGCGCTTGTGCAATGATTCCCTATGAGAGTGTTTACATATGAGCGGTTCAATTCCGATCTGCTCACCATTTTCGGGGCGATTTGCCCCAATGGAAGGTATAGGGAAATTGCAAAGTGCTTGAAAAAGCGCTTTGTATAGCGATTTCCCCAGCGCTTTCATGAATAAATACATTGTATTTATTCATTTTTGGCTGACCTCAGGAAGGGAAACAAATGAATCGCTCTGCAAAAGCGCTTATAAAAGTGCTTTACAAAAAAAAAAAAAAAATCACTAATGTGCAGGTAAGCGCCACAAGGCGCCAAAAAAATTTCACCCACAAAAACGTAAAACGTTTTATGATGTGAACAAGCCCTAAGTGAACATCTGTGATTACCAACAATGCACTGCTACTGGATATGCAAATTATCTCTTTATGCCCCTGGAGCCAGGCTTGCATCCAGAACCGCTGGTGTATAGCCCACCTATAGCATTACATTTTACAGAGCCACATCAACCTCACATGCAGGGGCGTATCTGGGTAATATAGCGCCTATGGCAAACACTGAAATTGCGCCCCCCTCCTCAGTCAGAACCCCCTTCCCTTCTAAAAACTGCATCCTTTCTCGCATACATGTGTTATGGTTTCTAGTGTGTTCAGGCTCAGGATATTGCTGAGGTTACTTTTTTAAAGATAGCTCTCGTTATTCACTCTCTGTCCTCTTTTCTAACACTAAGCCAAGTGCGCCCTACATGCATAAGTTAAGTTGCCATGTTTCCCAGATAAGAGTTAATCTGATCTGAGGTCTGAATGACAGAGAGGCATGGAGGCAGGAAGGACAATGCCGCACAGGGGCAGATAGGCGGCACAGCACAGGGAAGACATGGAGCCCATGGTGCTGTGGCGCCCGTGGCACAAGCCATGCCTGCACCCCTCTAGATACGCCTCTGCTCACATGTAGACAGCCTGTTTCAGACTTTTGGTCCCCCCTCAATACATGGCAGGGATTGATATAGCTCTATGGAATACGGCTTGGACCAGTACAACGGAGTAACCAAGCAGCTCATCAAATTTAAAGCTATAGGTGTGCTACACTTAACCTTCCTGGCGGTAAGCCTAAGGTGAGCTCGGGCTATGCCGCCGGAAGGTACCGCTCAGGCCCCATTGGGACGATTTTGCTAGCTGCGTGTGCAATGCGATCGCCGCCGCTACCCGCCGCTATTCATGGCGCCGCGGCTGCCCCCCCCCAGACCCCTTGCGCTGCCTGGCCAATCAGTGCCAGGCAGCGCTGTGGGGTGGATATGAGTCCCCTTTGACGTCACGACGTCGGTGACATCATCCGGCCCGTCGCCATGGCGACGGGGAAGCCCTCCAGGAGATCCCGTTCTTTGAACGGGATCTCCTGATCTCCGATCACCGGAGGCGATCGGAGGGGCTGGAGGTTGCCGCTGAGCAGCGGCTATCATGTAGCGAGGCCTTGTCTCGCTACATGAAAAAAAAAAATTAAAAATGGCCTTGCTGCCCCCTGGCGGATTTTGATAAACCGCCAGGAGGGTTAAAGCGGATCCTAGATGAAAAACTAACTATAACAAGTAACTTGTCTATATATCTTATCTAAAGTTTAGATGGTTTACACAGCAAATCTACAGTTTTTTTCTACAGTTTTAATAGAATAGGATTATTTCTTCCTGTGATACAATGACAGCAGACATGTTGTTTGTAAACATTACACAGGGGCAGGCTTATCTGTATCTTGAGCCATCAGCCTAATCCCCTCTCCTCCGTCCTCCTCCCCTCTGCCTCTGAAATCAATAGTTCATAATACCTCGCCATCCTCCTGCCCAGACTGAGCTCCCATGAGCCCTTGCTACTGCCAAGGCTCTCTGAACAATTGTGGGCATTTTTTAGTTTATAGGGAATTAGAGTATTAAAACAAAAACAAAAAAGTATTTGGCTTGAGGAATGCCCTATAAACAATAGGAAAGGAACACAATTATGCAATGTGTAAAAGTTCACCTCGGATCCACTTTAAAACAGAAGGTACTTTTGATAATACGGCTTTAAGAAGGCAAATCACACCAAGCATTGCTTTTTACTAGTAGGACTTTTTGTTCTCTTTCAGTCCCCTATACTTTCCTCAGTGCAGTTTCTAGGATAAATTTCTCCCAGGGCGAGTGTCAAAAAATACGCCCCCCCCCCCCAACATTCACGGCACTTTGCGTGAGAGTCGCAGGGGATCTTAAAGATCCGATCCTTTGTGGTTGTTATCACCACACATTGCGAAATGTCATTTGTGTAAATAACACACCTGTACTCACATCCCGAGACCGCGGAAATGCTTGTCAATCAAAAAAAATGGACAGTTGTAGAAAATGCCATAAAAAACTCGTATTGGGTATAGGCCTTTACAATTTGTAACTGGCTATACCACCTTTTTTTGATGGCAGCCAAATCAGAGGTAGATTTCAGAAATAAAGAAAACACCTACTAAGCCAACACAGGAGATCACATAGCAGATTGTCTAAGAAGGAATTAAACTAACTCACTACCAGCTTCAAAGTCATGGATCACACACACAAGATTATATAGCAGATAATGCCTGGTACACACCATGCAATTTCCCATCAGATTGACTGTTGAATCAATAATTTCCCATCAGATTGACTGTTGAATCAATAATTTCCAACAGGTCCAATCTGATTTCTGATCATTTTTCTGATCGATTTTGTATAGAAGTGATTGGAAAATCGATCAGAAAAATGATCAGAAATCAGATTGCTGTTGCTGGAAATTACTGATTCAACTTCCAATCTAAATGGAAATTGCATGGTGTGTACCAGGTATTAGAGTACTACTCAGACCAGGGCGGAGAGATGTATCCCCCCCTCTTCCCACCGAGAGTGGCCACAACAGGAGAAAAAAGCGACAGAGGTCAATGAAGCTAGTGGGGGAGGGAGAAAGTCACTAGAGCTAGTGGGGGAGGGAGGTCACTTGGGCTAGTGGGGGGAGGGAGGGAGAAGGTCACTTGGGATAGTGGGGGATGCAGAAAGTCACTGGAGCTAGTGGGGGGGGGGGGGCAGAAGTTTACTGGAGCTAGTGAGGGGATGGAGAAGGTCACTGGGGCTAGTGAGGGAGGGAGGAGGCTGATGGGGCTAGTGGGAGGTGGCAGAAGGTCATTGGGGCTACTGGGAGGGGGTAGAAGGTCACTGGGGCTAGTGGGAGGAGGAATAAGGTCACTGGAGCTAGTGGGGAAGGCAGTGGGTCACTGGGGCTAGTGGGGGAGGAGAGAGGAGGCCACTGGAGCTACGCGGGAGGAGATCACTGGGGCTACTTTAGAAGGTCACTGGGGCTAGTGGGTGGAGGGAGAAGGTCACTGGAGATAGTGGGGGAAGGCAGAGGGTCACTGGCGCTAGTGGTGAAGGAAAGAGGAGGTCACTGGAGCTCGGGGAGGAGCTCACTGGGTCAACTGGGGTAGGCAAAAGGCCACTGGAGCTATTGGGGGTGGGAGGAGGTCACTGGGGCTACTGGAGTGGAGGGGGCAGTATTCCACTGGAAGAGGGAGGAGGTCACTGGAGCTAGTGGGGGGAGGGAAGAGGTCACTGGGGCTAGCAGGGGCAGGACAAAGGTCACTGGGGCTACTGGGGGGAGGAAGAAGGTCACTGGAGCTAGCGGGGAGAGGGGAAAGGTCACTGAAGACAATGGGGGCAGGTAGATTCATACTTACTAAATTCTGGTTGCAGGTGTCCATTCTTCTGCACTCCGCAGTCCTAAGGGGGCAAGGTTTCCTCCAGGCAAGTCTTCCTCCTGCTGGACAAGCACTCCTTAGTGCACAGGAGACTGGGGGTGACCTCTCCCCTGTGCAGGGGGGCCTGGCTTCCTCTGAACAGGAGATGGGACTTCCTCTAGGCACACTTCCACCTTCCAGACCTAAATGAACTTCCACGGGCTGCAGATGGCCTTTCCTGCATGTGGATGGCAGGGCTCACCTTAGCCAGCCATCCTACCATCCGAGTCCCATGCGGGGGGTGGGGCTTCCGCGATTGGGGGCGGGGCTTATGGCGGCCGGGAAACCTCTCCCAAGTGTCTCAGATGGGGGCAAGCTGCTTGTAGTCCTGATTGACTGTGACCCCAGCAGCACAGTCAAATCAGCCTCCGCTGCCTGTCAGTTCCTCCTGCCCCAGACTCCACCACGCACAGGAACACAGCAGCCAACAGTGCAGTGTGGCCTGATGGCTGCTACAGTGTCGCTGCAGGATGTCAATGTAACCACATGGTGGTTACTTCAGTCTGCAGCCAAGGCAACAGGACGCCCAGGAGGAGTCAGCCAAGAGAGAGAGGTGATCGCAGCGCTGCTTTTCTTTCCTCTTCAGCGCGCGTCACCCTCTCTCTGTCATTCCTGTCCTTCTGCCAGCGCCCCCTTCTCCTCAGTGCTGCACTGCGCCCCGTGCGGTGGCACTCTCCGCACGCCTGTAGAAACGGGCATGACTTTCCTACTGGTTTGGGTCACCCGAGCTGCTTGGCTATTCTACATACTCAAAAGACCCATTACTCTCAAATATTGTTCAGAAATATGTCTAAATCTGTGTTAGGCCTAGTGCACACCAAAAACTGCTGGCAGATTCGCAAAACGCGTTGAAGTGTTTTTTCTTATTATGAAACGTTTTGCTAGAGTTTTGCGGTTTTGTGTAGTGTTTTTTACTTAAAGTGAAGCGTTTTTGGTAGCGTTTTTGTGTAGCAGATTACAGATATTGTTACATTTGTGTAGCAGATTACAGATATTGTTACAGTAAAGCTGTTACGGAACAGCTACTGTAACAAAAATGCCTCTGAT
The DNA here is from genome assembly GCF_040937935.1 of Hyperolius riggenbachi. NCBI lineage: Eukaryota > Metazoa > Chordata > Amphibia > Anura > Hyperoliidae > Hyperolius > Hyperolius riggenbachi. Next base: position 155,234,718 of record NC_090655.1, read on the forward strand.
CTGTCGTTTTATCAAGCGTTTTGCGTTTTTCCTATACTTAACATTGGAGGCAGAATTGTCTCCGAAATCCAAAAAATGCTGCAGCCCGGGAGTACGCGTTTCTGCAAAATGCCTACCACTCTGGTGTGCACCAGCCCATTGAAATGCATTACCCAAGCGTTTCCACATCCGCAAGCGGTTCTAAAAACGCTACCAAAACTGCTCGGTGTGCACAAGGCCTTAGTGAGCACTTCTCCTTTGCTGAGATAATACATCCCACCTCACAGGTGTGGCATATCAAGGTGTTGATTAGACAGCATGAATATTGCACAGGTGTGCCTAATGCTACGTACACACATGCGACAATGATCGTTCGTTGAGGACGACAAACGAACTTTTAACTGACGAAAGAACGACCGAAGTAAAGTTAGTTGTAAAAAGTGTGTAACGATCACATCGTTAGAACGAACGTTACACCACGTAAAAGCACTTAATGCGCCTGCGCATAAAATTGTTTAGTTCCTTGGAGAAAAAGTGAAATACGCATGTCCAGCCTGGTACGAACGATCGTTTCCAACGATGTACCACTTTTGCTAACGATCGTCGGTGGTAAAAATCCGCCAAGACAGAACTTTGTTTTGTAGCGATTTGCCTGGTTCGTCGTTTGCCTTAATAGTCGTTGGTTCGTTTTTTGTAACGATCGTCGTTGGTAAAGATCAGGGAACGATCGTTACAAACGACTATAGTCGCATGTGTGTACGCACCTTTAGACTGGCCACAATAAAAGGCCACTCTGAAATGTTCATCTTGATCACACAGCACAATGCCACATATGTTGCAACATTTCAGGGCGCGTGCAGTTAGCATGCTAATTTCAGGAATGTCTCCTGCCTCCAAAGGCGTTTCAGAGAATTTGGCAGTACATCCAACTGGCCTTACAATCGCAGACCATGTGTAACCACACTAGCCCAGGACCTCCACATCCAGCATGTTCACCTACATGATCATCTGAGACCAGCCACCCGAATTGCTGCAGCAACAATCTGTTTGCATAACCAAGAATTTCTGCACAAACTGTCAGAAACAATCTCAGGGAAGCTTAACTGCATTCTTGTCGTCCTCTGTACCTGATTGCAGTTCAGCTTTCGTAATCGACTTGAGTGGTCAAATGCTCACATTTGATGGGTTCTGGCATGTTGGAGAGGCATTCTGTTCATGGATGAGTCCTGGTTTTCACTGTTCAGGGCAGACGGCAGACAGCGTTTGTGGTGTTGAGTGGTTGATTGGTTGACTGGTTTGCCGACGTCAACGTTGTGGATTAAGTGTTCCAAAACACATTTCTTTAAAATGGTCTACCTCGCCCATCTACCACACTAAGGCAGGGAACACACTTGTCTTTCAATTTTCTGCGCGCGTTTTTCTGCATACTTTTTCTGCACACCAAGTGTTTCTCTATGCAGGAAAACGCGCGTGTTTTTTCACTGCAGCTGATGTAATTGATACAGAAAACTGCCAAAGTGTGCAGAATCATCATGCAGAATGTCTCTTTTTCTGCGTGCGAAAAACACATCAAGTGTGAACTAGCCCATTGATTAACATGAGTTCTCAGTTTTTCTGTGCAGAAAACGCGTACGAAAACAGTCAAGTGTGTTCTTTGCCTTAAACTCTCTCAACTGAGCACCTTTTCCACAGCCCTAACTTATGTGTCCTCCCCTCACCCTGTAGATTGTAAGCCTTTGGCATGGTTTCCCCCCTTCCCGTATCCTTCTTGATCTGGCAACCCCAGCTATGACACCCTTACCATGGACTAACTCAGACTTGAATTGCTGGGTAAATGTAAAATCACATGATCATGCATCTTATACCCGGTTTGCATAGATATCCTATGCTGTGCTATATTGTATAACTGTTTGCTACCTCTGTCTTTCACCCCTTGATTACATTGACTCTATGACTATAGAGGGGGAACCCTCTGGATCCTAATAAGGTTTCCTCATCCTCCGTCCTGGCAATCCAGCGCTGAAACCCCCTAAAACCACGGATCCATCTGAAAATGGCGCCTGCGAATAATGGCGCACGGTGTTGCGGCTAATCCGTTTGCAGCTTATCGCTATTTAACGTTAAAGCTGTAACGATTGGTGTCAGCAACACAGATTTTTCTGATCATTGGTGATCTGCAGAATCACCAATAATACACATGCTATACCTGATTATGTGGTGACCTGCAGAATCACCAATAATACTAGTATAGCTAGACACAGGACAACCAATGTGGAATTGTGTTTTGGTGCGACAGTTATAAAAGAGGAGATCTCCCGAGAAGCGGGAGATTCAGACAATACTGCAGCCAAGAATCCCCTGAGGGGCAGGGAATTCAGACTGCACTGTAGCCAGTGAGCATGTGAGGAGCAGGAACCACTGACTGTACTGCAAGGATAGCCACCTGAGGAGCAGGTGATTAAGACCACACTACAGGCAAGGATCCCCTGAGGAGCAGGGGATTCAGACTGTACTGCAGCCAGTGGACACCTGAGGAGCAGGGACCACTGACTGAGCAGCAAGGATGATCACCTGAGGAGCAGGTGATTAAGACTATACTACAGCCAGGGATCCCCTGAGGAGCAGGGGATTCAGACTGTACTGCAGCCAGTGGACACCTGAGGAGCAGGGACCACAGATAAGGTACAAAGATGGAAGGCTGATTCAGAGTAAGGTACAGGCAGTGTCGGCAACAGTAATCAGATAGGCAGAAGTACCGAATCAGCAAACAGGAGAGTAGTCAGGAAAGCAGAAGATCATAACTGATAAATAGTAGCAATATAGCAATATCCTAGTCTAGGTGTGAAGTCCTTGGTTTCAACACCTGGGATCTAGACTAAAGAATAGTACACAGATATCACAATGCAATTAGTACTTTAAGCTATCAACGGAAACTGGCTAAGTGTGAATTCCCAGCTCCAGCTGGTTCTAACACACTGTAAGATCTGACTAAGGTCTGAGCGCTAGCACGTTAGCAACAGCAGACAACCAGCAACTGACAGGCAGGTCCTCTATATACTCAGAGCGCTCCACAGCGCCGCCCCAGTCACTCAGCCAATCCGGAGCACAACTGGAGCCAGCTGACCGGCTGATCAGCTGACTCTTCTTTTACTTGCATAAAGGTCCTGCCGCCTGGCGCAAGCGCGCGTAGCTCTCAATCTATGTGCACTAGAAGGACTAAGCAAAGCAGCAGCATGTAACTGCGCGGCAGAGGCCGCCGGCTGATGCGCGGAGATAGCCGCCATGCCGCTTGGCCATGCGGCGGTATCTCCGCTATCCTTTACAAAAGCCTTATTGTTATTTAACGTTAAAGCCTTATTGTTATTTACCGTTAACACACAGAACCCTCTCTGTACCTATCCCTAACCCCTAAACCCCCCCTGGTGGTGCCTAACCCTAACCACCCCCCTGGTGGTGCCTAACACTAACCACCCCCCTGGTGGTGCCTAACCCTTAGACCCCCTGGTGGTGCCTAACCCTAAGACCCCCCTGATGGTGCCTAACCCTAAGACCCCCCCAGTGGTGCCTAACCCTAACCTTGACAGTGTTACATTAAATCCATTCACTCTTTTGCAGTTAAATAATGTCTGCAGTTTGGCTTATGTAGGGCAGTAGGATGGAGAAGGAGGCGCCCGGAGTATGTATATCTATTGGGACTAAATAGTACTGTATAATATTCAAAATAAAAGATAAATGTTGGCTGGTCCTACCTTAATAAAGTAGTCCCTTCACTTGATTTAAAAGATAAACGTTTTATTTGGCACTTTTAAAAGACAACGCGTTTCGCGGAAAACCGCTTCCTCAGGTCGTGTGGTATGCCAGATGGCAGAATACAGCAATCCTGGGCGCCTGTTTCTATACATAGCGATACAGGCGCCCAGGATTGCTGGATTCTGCCATCTGGCATACCACACGACCTGAGAAAGCGGTTTTCCGCGAAACGCGTTGTCTTTTAAAAGTGCCAAATAAAACGTTTATCTTTTAAATCGAGTGAAGGGACTACTTTATTAGGTAGGACCAGCCAACATTTATCTTTTATTTTGAATATTATACAGTACTATTTAGTCCCAATAGATATACATACTCCGGGCGCCTCCTTCTCCATCCTACTGACGAATTACCCCTTACCCGGGGTCACCACTTCTGGCAAGTGGACTTTTTCTCTAGGAGCTGCGACCACCAGTAGACAAGGCCGAGCGGGGACGGTACTTCCTCGCGTGCACATCAAATGGTTGCCAGGCTTGCAACCTAATTTTGTGAGTATAACAACCATATAAGTACTTCATTTGAATTTCAAAATCAACGCACTATACTACACCAGATTGGGCTCCTGGTTCTCTTCCCGTCCTTTTTTGTATTCACTTTACCCGGCTTATGTAGGGCGCTATTGATAAATAACGTTACTGTGGGCAATAACGTCTGCTGTTTAGCAAATGAACGACACTTTTGATAAATAACGTTAGTGTGTGCCACTATTGATAAATAACGTTAGTGTGTGCAGTTTTTCTTTTTTTTCCCTGTGCACCATTATTATGCAGTACTAACCTTGCCACAGGAAGTCGTTATGGCAAACTCTATACCTGCATTTAAAGGGGGCTTAGATGCTTTCCTTGCGTTGAAAGACATCCATGGCTACAATTACTAGGTAATGCCTAATGATGTTGATCCAGGGATTTTATCTGATTGCCATCTGGAGTCGGGAAGGAATTTTTCCCTTTAGGGGCTAATTGGACCATGCCTTGTAAGGGTTTTTTCGCCTTCCTCTGGATCAACAGGGATATGTGAGGGAGCAGGCTGGTGTTGTACTTTATACTGGTTGAGCTCGATGGACGTATGTCTTTTTTCAACCAAAATAACTATGTAACTATGTATGTAACGATAAATAGCGATAAGCATATCTTTTTAATGCGGCGCCATTTTTATGCATAGGCGCTGTGCGCCATTATTCACTGATCCGGAAACCATAGCTGACAAAGATATCAGCCGTGGTGCAGGTGCAGTAGCGTCTGCAATATTTACCTTCCCCATCTCCAGCGCAGGCGCACTAGTGACTTTTTGATGGGATCTGGTGGAAATAGCCGAGCCCGATGGGGTCCACTCTATTGTGCAGGCGACTTGTGCCTGCGCAGTAGAGAGGACCTAATTTGGCTCAGCTATTTTTGCAGGAGCCCGACTGGAGAGCCACTACTGCGATGGATCACAGTAGGTAAATATTTACCTCTCTGACATTCGGGGGCTTCCAGTGCTGGATCACCGGGATGGATGACGTTGGGGGAAGCCTCATTAGGATCCAGAGGCTCCCTCCCGATGTAAGTAATCCCCATAGGGTTTTTTCCCTTACCGATTTTCTTTAAAGTTTCCTTTAAGCAAAACAGTCAGACTTCTGGCCCACAACTGGTTCTCCCCCTCATTCCCCTGGAACTGTCAGTAACAGCAAACTAAATACTTCAACCTCTTACCTACCTTCCCCCACTGCATTCTCACGCAAGCTGCAAAAACAATACATACATACTTACACACACACACAGGAATAGCCAGGAATGCAGCAAACACTGTCTGCACTGTGTCCCAAGTCACTCTCTGTAGCAGATGTGGTGATGAGCTTGGCACTGGATATCTGCTCATTCTGCCTTAGTCTCCTCCATGTGAGATTGGGGGGGTGGGGGGAGGGGGCAATTAAGCCAACATGACCAATTAGCCTGGGTCTGGAGGCAGCAGCAAGCTTGCTGCTCTTTATCTGCGGGTCTGTGCTGGGCGCACTTTTCATTTGCTGACTGCCCATGTCCAGGACCTGGCTCAAGCACAAGTAAGAATGAAAAAAAAAAAATCCTTGGCTGCCAGAACGGCCCGCCTACTGCTATGTGTGATCTGTGTACATGGCTGGGCGGCCGGCTGCCCAGTCACACACTGCACAGCTGAGTTGACAGGATAGAATAGCGTGGCCCATAGTAAGCAGTGGCAGAGCCTAAAAATGTTTAAGCAGGTTGAGTAAACCATACCTGCCCCCTTGCTGCAATGCACCCTTGCTTCTGTGGCACCCTAGGCCATGGCCTATGTGGCTTTCGCTGAAATCCGGCCATGAAGCCAACAGCAAGCCAGAAAATACTTTTGGTAGTACCTTTTCTCCTACTTTTGGTACGTTTTCAGTTGCAGGGAGCTAAAACGTTATTTTAAACAGAAGATGAAAAATTATCTTCTAAGAGAAAAATTTGTAACAGCAAAGGAGCCACTTGAATAACATTTGCCTAGGATGCACAGAGAGACACTATACATCAAGAAGAAAAGCCATCCATACGGCAATAATGATAATGAGTCAAAAATTATTTCTCAAAAATGTCAAAAGTCTTTATTAAATGGGTAACTAACACAATAAAAACAATTAAAAACTGATCCTCTGAAGAAGCAACAGTTTGTTGTGATACATGTGAGAGACAGCACGGCAGACGTCTTTCGTGGGGGCGCTTATGGTAAGATACCTTTATATATTTGCATACGGAGGTCTTGGTGTCAATTGCTAACTTCACACTTTTGTTAGCTTTCTCTACAGGGGTCTAGTCCTGGGAAAAGAGGTGAGTGGACGAAGTGGGCTCTCCATCCCCTGAGTGAGTGGGCTCTCCATCCCCTGCTCTCCCCTCCAGAACTAACATGCGGGCGGCTGGCAGTGGGCGGGACTTACCTCTTCTCGTTCAGCGCGAGCACTCCATTGCCACTAGTCTGGTCTGGTCCAGACCAGAGCAGCGGCATGCAGATCCGGTGCCGGAACGAGAAGAGGTAAGTCCCGCCCGCTGCCAGCCACCCGCACGATAGTTCTGGAGGGGAGAGCGAGGGATGGAGAGCCCTAAGGTGAGGGAAGGAGGGGGAGATTGCCTCCCTTCCCCACCGCTGCTCACAGCTCTCCTTCCACTGCGCTGCTCCCCTCCACAAATGCCAGGGTGGACGGTGTCCACTCTCTGAAAAAAGCAAGTGGACGTTGTCCACCCATGTTCACGCACCACTCGACCCCTGCTTCTCTACCTGTTTTTCCTCACCCGAACTGGGTGTCTGTGTTTATATAGGTATTATCTTTTTTGCTTTTTGACCCAGTATACACTGATCTGAATGTGTAACGGTTGGGTGCTGCAACTCAGACGTCTGATTATAGGTGATCTGCAGTATCACCAATAATACAGACACTATACCTGATTATGTGGTGATCTGCAGAATCACCAATAATGCAAGTATTATCGTAAGAGAACAGAGGCGCCAGCAGGATAAAAGGTAATAAAAAATTTACAAATTTGCTGGGAGGCAGTGGTGGACTTACCTCCGGAAAGCAGACTCAAAATACTGTCTGAATTAAACAAATACATTTATTATTGGTACCCCAAAAGATGCAACGCGTTTCGCAGGCACAGCCCGCTTCATCAGGCAATAAGATAGGGGACAAACTGTGGCCAATACAAAAGACGTTACTGTAGCGAGCCACATAAAATTAACTAAGTATGTAGTATCATGCAAATTGTATGCAACATTTTCACAATATAAACACTGGATACAAGGTTGCACAATTAGAACAAGGACTACAGACCCTAGCATCATAAAATCCACAATAAAGTCATTGCATCTTGTTGCCTAAGGACAAATTCAATTTTGTATAGGAGGCAAGAAAGTGCAGAGTGCTAACTATGTAGTGCAAAATATTGCTAATAATAAGGTGCAGTAGTGCAGCAGCACAAAATGAGTGACCGCAGAAAAATAATCATAAAGTGCAGCAGTATAGGGCAGATATAAGTAAAACTGCATTGCATAAAAGTATGTAGTATCATTCAAATTGTATGCAACATTTTCACAAAATAAACACTGGATATGATGTTGCACAACTGAGACAAGGTTGGCAGACCCTAGCGGTATAAAATCCACAAAAAAGTCAGTGAATCCTGTAGAAAAATTCAATTGTATGCAGGAGGCAAGAAAGTGCAGAGTGCTAACTATGTACTGCAAAATATTGCTAATAAAGTGCTGAAGTGTGGCAGCACAAACTGGGCGACCACAGAAAAAATAATCGTAGTGTGCAGCAGTATACGGCACAGATTAAAAAAAATACATTGCATAAAAGTCAATTCCATAAAAGTTGTAGTGTGGCAGGGTATAGTGAATATAAGCAAGGGATTGTGAAATATATTTTAGGATAAAATAGTAAAATAGAAATAGTAGTAGTCTTACCAGTAGCTCGTCAGTAGCACGAATGGCACCTCTGTGATGAAGTGAGGACACTTCGTGCTTTATATATGGTGCCTGGGATGTGTCTGCCAATGGAAGGAAGCAGAGGGTGTAGGGTGGGCGGGGCAGAGATACGTGGAGGGGGACAGTCAGCCAATCGGCTGCTGCCAAATGTAATGTGGCCATTTGTATTGAAAACTACTATAGTAGTGTGTTGCTGCCATCATGTGGTTATTAAACGGTATGGCACCTAGTGAATTAAATAGGAAAAAAAAAAAAAAAAACACACAACACCCATACCACAATTTTAGCATCTTGCATAGATTTTAGTTCAAATGCCCACTTCTCTATTTGTAAGAATTTTAGTCGGAGGATGCAATATATAGCACAAACATAAAAATAAGATAAAAATAAACATACACAATATACACACAATATTTATATAATCATCATTAAATAAATATAATCATTAAAAGGTATGATAAAAGAGTTTTGATAAAAGAGAGCGGCAGGAATAAATAAAACACTGCTAGATATGATAGTGAATTTAGTGATTTTTTTCGAGTTGCTCGTTTAGTCCCTCAGGGACGAGGGTTTTCAGAATTTGTATCCAATACATTTCAGTTTTTCTGAGACGATCAAGGGCATCCAGCAAGTGAGCACGTACTGAGTCAATTAATGTAATACGAAAAAAATCGGGATCATTGTCGTGATGGGTGGAAAAGTGACGTGAGATGCTGTGAAGGGGAAATTTGTTAATGATGTTTCTTTTGTGCTGGCCAATCCTGCTGCGTGCCATTTGGGTGGTCCGCCCCACGTACTGGAGCCGGAAGGGGCATGAAATGAGGTAAATTACATACTTGGATTCACATGAGAGGTGTCTATTGATCGGATACTGGATATGGGTAATGTAAGAAGTAAAGGAGGTGTCTGGCTGGATGAATAATGCAAGTATAGCTGGTAGAGATACTGACAGAGTTGAGTATTAGTGCAACCGTAACTTTAACAGTAGAGAGGAACTTTACCAAAGGAGCTGGTAAAGTACTATCAGCAGGGGCGTTTCTAGGGTCCTTGGAGATCGGGGGCACCTGTGGGCACCAGGCGGGGAGTTATAGGCACGCGCCGCGGCAAAAAATGGGTGTGGCCATGCGGTGAGTGGGCGTGGCCATGGGTGGGGCCAAATGTACATGAACTTAGCAGCGGTGTAAGCTACAGATAACGGGCCTGCCCATCGAAATATTGGATGGAGCCCCCTGTCCTTTATTTGGATAATTTACAATCAGTATAGGCATAGATCAAAGATGTATACGCACATACAATTTTGATTGGTCAATTACTGACCCCCAATTTTACCACCCCCGTGCAGTAAGTGGGCCAACAGACAATGAATTTTATGAACAGAGCTAACATTGGCTAATCAAAATTGTATGTGTGTACCAGGCTTTACAGCTAATACTGTACATACTGAAAGTAGCAGGGATCAGCATACAATATAGCTGGTTTACAATCAGTAAAGGCACAGAGTAACACCTTACACTGTACACACTGGAGGTAAATCAGCACACAGTGCAGCAACTAGAGAACAGCGTATACTGTACATACTGTAGGCAGCAGAATTCAGCACCCTGCAGCTAGCGTGCCAAAAATATGAGGATCACGTTGTGCGGCGTGCTTATCGTGCCGCACCGAAAAATGGGTGGGCCATGGACCAGAATATAGGTGTGGTAACGGCCGGGTGGAAACAAATTTACATGAACCTAGCAATTGTGGGACATTAGATTATGACAGTGGTGGCGAACCTTTTGGAGGCCGAGTGCCCAAACTGCAACCCAAAAGTCACTTATCTATCGCAAAGTGGCAACCGCAATTTAAACTAAATACTGTACAAACGTTTTAACTAATACATGAACATTATAGAAAATCCAAGATGAAAATAAACTGTGAAGATAAACAATTTCATCCATCCTACTCCTGAAAAATGTATTCAATTTTTTAGAACCTCCCAGTTTTATTTTCTGCTTTAAAAAGCTAAAAAAGTAGGTTTAATGCTATTGTCTCATATGATAAGGATTCAGCTTTTCCCATAGTCTCGCAGTTAGCAATCATGTGACCCCCAACAAGACAAATTCAGCAATCATGAGGCCCCCAACAAGACAAATTCAGCAATCATGAGGCCTCCAACAAATCATGAGGCCCCCAACAAGAAATTCAGCAATCATGAGGCCCCCAACAAATCATGAGGCCCCCAACAAGACAAATTCAGCAATCTTGAGGCCCCCAACAAATCATAAGGCTCCCAACAAGACAAATTCAGCAGTCATGAGGCACATAAATAGACAGCATTTCACATAAATAGGCAGAATCCCCCCTTAATATGGTAGCCCCCACGTTAGGTAGTGAGTGACAGGGACCCCCAGGTTAGCTAGTGAGTGACAGGCGCCTCCAGTTAGGTAGTGAGTGACAGGGACCCCGATAGTGAGTGACAGGGAGCCCCTTTAGGTAGTGAGTGCCAGGGAGCCCCTTCAGGTAGTGAGTGAGTGCCAGGGAGCCCCTTCAGGCAGTGAGTGAGTGCCAGGGAGCCCCTTTAGGCAGTGAGTGAGTGCCAGGGAGCCCCTTCAGGCAGTGAGTGAGTGCCAGGGAGCCCCTTCAGGCAGTGAGTGAGTGCCAGGGAGCCCCTTCAGGCAGTGAGTGAGTGCCAGGGAGCCCCTTCAGGCAGTGAGTGAGTGCCAGGGAGCCCATTCAGGCAGTGAGTGAGTGCCAGGGAGCCCCTTCAGGCAGTGAGTGAGTGCCAGGGAGCCCCTTCAGGCAGTGAGTGAGTGCCAGGGAGCCCCTTTAGGGAGTGAGTGAGTGACAGGGAGGACCTTTAGGTAGTGAGTGAGTGCCAGGGAGCCCCTTTAGGGAGTGAGTGAGTGACAGGGAGGACCTTTAGGGAGTGAGTGAGTGACAGGAAGGGCCTTTAGGGAGTGAGTGAGTGAGTGAGTGAGTGACAGGGAGGCCCTTTAGGGAGTCAGTGAGTGCCAGGGAGCCCCTTTAGGGAGTGAGTGCCAGGAGGAGCCCCTTTAGGGAGTGAGTGAGTGCCAGGGAGCCCCTTTAGGGAGTGAGTGAGTGAGTGAGTGAGTGACAGGAAACCCCTTTAGGGAGTGAGTGAGTGCCAGGGAGCCCCTTTAGGGAGTGAGTGCCAGGGAGCCCCTTTAGGGAGTGAGTGAGTGCCAGGGGGAGCCCCTTTAGGGAGTGAGTGAGTGACAGGGAGCCCCTTTAGGGAGTGAGTGAGTGCCAGGGGGAGCCCCTTTAGGGAGTGAGTGAGTGCCAGGGAGCCCCTTTAGGGAGTGAGTGAGTGACAGGGAGCCCCTTTAGGGAGTGAGTGAGTGAGTGACAGGGAGGCCCTTTAGGGAGTGAATGAGTGAGTGACAGGGAGGCCCTTTAGGGAGTGAGTGAGTGACAGGAAGGGCCTTTAGGGAGTGAGTGAGTGAGTGAGTGAGTGACAGGGAGGCCCTTTAGGGAGTCAGTGAGTGCCAGGGAGCCACTTTAGGGAGTGAGTGCCAGGGGGAGCCCCTTTAAGGAGTGAGTGAGTGCCAGGGAGCCCCATTAGGGAGTGAGTGAGTGCCAGGGAGCCCCATTAGGGAGTGAGTGAGTGCCAGGGAGCCCCTTTAGGGAGTGAGTGAGTGCCAGGGAGCCCCTTTAGGGAGTGAGTGAGTGAGTGACAGGGAGCCCCTTTAGGGAGTGAGTGAGTGACAGGGAGGACCTTTAGTGAGTGAGTGAGTGAGTGAGTGAGTGACAGGGAGGCCCTTTAGGGAGTGAATGAGTGAGTGACAGGGAGGCCCTTTAGGGAGTGAGTGAGTGACAGGAAGGGCCTTTAGGGAGTGAGTGAGTGAGTGAGTGACAGGGAGGCCCTTTAGGGAGTCAGTGAGTGCCAGGGAGCCCCTTTAGGGAGTGAGTGCCAGGGGGAGCCCCTTTAGGGAGTGAGTGCCAGGGAGCCCCTTTAGGGAGTGAGTGAGTGCCAGGGAGCCCCTTTAGGGAGTGAGTGAGTGACAGGGAGCCCCTTTAGGGAGTGAGTGAGTGAGTGACAGGGAGGACCTTTAGTGAGTGAGTGAGTGAGTGAGTGAGTGAGTGAGTGAGTGAGTGACAGGGAGGCCCTTTAGGGAGTGAATGAGTGAGTGACAGGGAGGCCCTTTAGGGAGTGAGTGAGTGACAGGAAGGGCCTTTAGGGAGTGAGTGAGTGAGTGAGTGACAGGAAGGCCCTTTAGGGAGTCAGTGAGTGCCAGGGAGCCCCTTTAGGGAGTGAGTGCCAGGGGGAGCCCCTTTAGGGAGTGAGTGAGTGCCAGGGAGCCCCTTTAGGGAGTGAGTGAGTGCCAGGGAGCCCCTTTAGGGAGTGAGTGAGTGCCAGGGAGCCCCTTTAGGGAGTGAGTGAGTGCCAGGGAGGCCCCCCCCGCCACCGCCGCCGCCGCTCCCCCCACCCCCCTTACCTTGTAGCAGACCTCAGGATCAGCGGCGACCCGACCAGTAAGAGCGGGCGCTGGACGCACCCGCTCGATATGCGGAAGTGATGTCACTTCCGCATATCAGTGCGGGCGCTGGGTCCTAGCGCCCACACGATTGGTCGCCGGCTCGCCGCCTGATCCTGAGGTCTGAGTGACGCGGCGGCGGCGGCTGGAGGGAGCCGCTGCCAGAGGGGGCCGGGCGGAGATCCGTGGCACCCCAGGATAGATTGGGGGCACGTGCCCCCCCAAAACAGGGCTAGCGACGCCCCTGACTATCAGTACTCTGACTGTATATACTAGCACAGACCTTTCCAAGTGCTGGAATAGGTACAAACAGTGAGAGAATAGGAAAATACAGAATAGTCCTTCACCAGAGGGGCTGGCCAGGTACTAGTAGTGAAAGTGACTGTATAGACTTGATCAGACCTTTCCAGAGGAGCTGGAAAGGTGCTATCAGTCACTAATGGAGCAATAAGAAACTATCTCCCCAGAAAAGCTGGTGAGACAATAGTACCTCACCAGTGGCTAGGGCCCACTGGTGAGTAGAGAGGTCAGACAGGCTAGGTTCGGCAACAGAGAGATAAGTATCAGTACAGAATCGTGAGACAGAAGAGTAATCCGTAATCAGGCAGAGTTCAGCAACTAATCAGATAGGCAGCAGTACAGAAGCGTTAAGCAGGAAGCAAGGTCAGAGGTATAGCCAGAATCATACACAGGTAATCAAATACAATATAACAACAATCCTAGTCTTGGTGTGAAGTCCTTAGTTTCAACACCTGGCACTAGTCTAAGGTCTGAACGCTAACACAAAGTATTCACGACAGCAGACAGGAAACAAATGAAGACTGGAGGCTTAAGAAGCGGAGGCACGCTTCCAGCCACTCCCACCACGGAATCTGCCAATCGGCGCGGCGAGAGTTATCAGTGACGTCAGCCGACCGGCAGGTCAGCTGACGCGCCTTCTGCCCGCATAAAGGTCCTGTCTCCGCGCGCCCGCGCGAGACAGAAACCCTATGAGCTGGAGATAACATCGTTCCCGGCGTGCTAGATGCCAAGGGAACGGATAACGCTTGAGAGCCAGGGAGAGAGGCGACTGCAGACCCCCCCTGCGAGTCAGCAGCCGCCAGATCCATGCTTGTTACAGAATGTTATCCGTAATATGTGTGTTACATACAGACTTTATACCTTGTATATCTCTATGAGAGTTATTTATCTTTATTTACTTATGATGCCCACACGTGCTGTATTTTGTAGTTTTTAATTGTTTTTATTTTGTTAGTTACCCATTTAAAAAAGACTTGACATTTTTGAGAAATTATTTTTGACTCATCATTATTGCCATATGGATGGCTTTTCTTCTTGATGCTAAGAGAAAAATTAAGCAAAAAAGTGAATTGAATAAGGGCCTTCGGCTTCAATTCATCAACGTCTGTTCGATAACAAAATCCAAGTCGTTAAAATACCGCATTCGGTATTTTACAGTTGTGTGTGCTAATTCATCAATATTTTCAAATGTGTGGTAGATGTTCGTTAAAGAGGAACTCCAGACTAAACAAACATACTGTCATTAAGTTACATTAGTTATGTTAATTAAAATAGATAGGTAATATAGTCTCTTACCCACCCTGTTTTAAAAGACCAGGCAAATGTTTGATTTCATGATGGCAGCCATCTTTTTGGTTGAAACGAGGGGACAGGGAGCATGATACACAGTTCCAACTGTCCTGTGTCCTGAGCACCTCTCCCAGCTGCTAGGCAACGTGAATAACAACATAGGAAATCCCATCATGCTCTGCACAGCATCAGGGGAAAAAAGCCCGGGCTTTTTTTCTTTGATGGGTGGAGCTTAGCTAAAAATGCAGCTAAAAATGATGCTTTGGTAAGAAAAACAAAGTTCTGATGCTGTGAAACTGTTAAAGAAACACCAAGCCTTTTCAGTTCTGCTGATTAGATTTTTAGTCCAGAGGTTCACTTTAAGTTACCAAACTACTATGGCTTCAATTCATCAAAGGCTGTTCGATAACAGCAGAGCAGTGCAGAGCAGCTTGGAGTGTATCTGTGTTGTTACAAGCTGCCGTGAGGCATTTACAATAGAAGGCATCCCGACATCCCTTTGAATGTGAACATTGGTTATATTTACTGTTTTTTATACTGCCTCTGCTGCTCTGAATCTGTCTTTCCGAACATTTTATCTAATTTCCGCAACTTAGATGAACTTCCTGGAGACAATGCCATGCTTGGTGATTTCACCACTAGCAACTTTGCATTTTCAAACAGGGACTCAAAGGGTTACACCACGGAAGGGTGCCTGGAAAATATATTTTGTCCCGTTCTCTCTGCTCACTGCCTGGGCAGTCTAAAAGCTTTTTCCACTGGAGAAGCCTGTGCAACCTATCAGTGGCACTTGCAGAAGAACAGAGGCTGTTTCTATTGGCTGCCTGCTCCTTTCAATCATGGGGACATCCACAGGAAGGCATTCAAAGCTAGTTACCGACAGAGGAGAGCTGGAGATAATCACCAAATGTGTTAGCGAATGCTGTAACCTTGATGAATTGACATTTACTGACATGTGTTGAGCGCAAGTCGGTAATTTATCTCACTGCTCTGTAATTTTAGCTTTTCATGTGGTAACAGCTTTGATAAATTGACATTTTCTTAAGTGCTCCGTAAAGTCAGCTGTTTTCAGCATTAACGAATGTGGTAATGCTTGATGAATTGAAGCCTTTGTCTTGTAACTGACAATCTTATCAGTTAGCTGCCATGAACTGTAAATATGCCTTGGAATAACATTAAACTAGTCTTTTTATGTTTTCTATTCTTTTTTCTGAGTTTGTTGTTTTAAAGCAAAACATTTATTTGGAGTTTCATACCACTTTAACACAAGCCTGGGTCTTGTTAGCCATTAGTGTATTGTAAACAATGGGAGAGGTATGCTTATGTTTGAAGGTAGCTAAAATACATAATGAAAGTAGAGAACATTATTCATAAGAGCCCCATTTCAAGTAATTTTAAGTGCATTTAAGAATTTTAAGTTCACTAACACTTTGTACATCGGCCTCCTTAGTGTAACATAATGTATATTGTACACTACGTGGTAGTATAGTTTTGTTTCCCTCTAATATTTGAAGGAACTTATTATAAGTAAAGCGCAGCATGGTCTGTAGTTATCTTCCTCTGTGATAATTAACTTTTTAGATATCTCAGGGAGCAGGCTGGATGAGCATCTAGATGAGAATCTCAGAGATAACACTTAAATACTAAACGCCAGGTAAAACTACCTTGGCTTGTCCCACGTTAAATGGTTTGTTTTAAACGTTTCCCCTTTGGCTTGATGCTATTTAGTTTCCTCTTGGCACCCTTGAACTTTTTTTGTCAGATAATTAATTAAATGAGCATCCAATTAACCCAACACTGAACTTCTGTAAAATCATTAGCAGCTGCAGAAAAGCATTCAGCGAAGGGGGTTTCTCCATATTGTAGGCAAAATGAGTCAAGAACATTTCATTATCTAATAATCAAATATAGACAATGCATTTGTTGTATATGCCTTTGTGAATAATTTACTAATGGAATCTGCATAACAAATAGCTCTTCCTAAAGAGATTTAAGAACCCAACTGTTTTAAGTGCCTAGTTATTAAATATAATATTGTAATATAGCGGTTGTAATGCAAAACTTTGATAGTGTCTTATTAAATATGATAACGTGCAACAAACAGCACAACTTTTCAGGGCTTAGCAAAATCTATTCAAATCTATTAACAAGTTCAGCCCCTGCAGACCTTCAATTATCCTCTGGCCACCAATCATGGCCATTATTTTGGACAGAGAGACATGAAGAATAACTCTCTCATTAAGAGGGTCCACACAGTGCTTTAAAGGACCACTATAGTGAAATATAAAAATTTGCAATACATGTAATAATATACAGATAAGAAGTACATTTCTTCCAGAGTAAAATGAGCCATACATTACTTTTCTGGCTATGTTGCTGTCACTTACAGTAGGTAGTAGAAATCTGACAGAACCAACAGCTTTTGGGCTGATCCATCTCTTCATGGGGGGTTCTAAGCATGGCTTTTATTCCACATAAAGACTCTACCTAAAAAGGATTTATAAAAAGATGCTCGCCAGCCTCCCTGCCCATTTTACCCTTTTTGGACGGAGCAACTGCAATTTGCTAAGTGCTTTAGAAAATAAAGAAACACCTGAGAATCCCAGATCTGCTACTCCAAAACCTGTTGGTTCTGTCAGATTTCTATTACCTAGTGTAAGTGACAGCAACATAGGAGAAAAGTAATGTTTGGCTCATTTCACTCTGGAAGAAATGTACTTTTTATTTGAATGTGTTTACATGCATTTTTAAATTTTACGATTTTCGTGATAGTGATCCTTGAATCATTATGTGGCTCAGTGCACTCAAACATTGCTGCAAATCACAATATTTTACCCTGAAAATATACTTTGACCATCTAAAAATGAGAGAAAATTTAGATTTACATTGTTTGCTGATGTGTATTGTGTAGTATTGGTGATCAAATTCAGAACATTGTTACCTGTGTTTCATGGCACTTTTCATGTGACTCTAATATTTCCTCCTTTCAGCTTTGGAAGGAGGAAGTATGGAGTCACGTGAAGTGCAATAAATTGGACTCCCCTGACCATGTCCAAAGGTGCAGTGTCCAATAGTCACATACAAAGGATTTGGAGACTGGTCAGCTCATTGAGTGTGGGCATAAGTAGCTTGACAGCGATTTCACACCTGCTGGCGCTTCTTCCGAGTCGGTGACAACCGATGTACATTATTTTTAGGAACTGTTCCAGAAACAACATTATTCTGGCAGTGCATACTTTCCTCTATCTTTCCTTTGTCAGCAGCAGCAGCAGCAGCTGCTGCTGGATCAAGCTATGGAGGAGCATAAACAGGAACAGGAACAGGAGGAAGAGTTGTGGGATCAATTCTCAGAAGAACCAGATGTTTCCTCAACACCCGCGGCAGCACAGAGGAGGGGGAAGGAGGAGGAGGAGGAAGAGTTGTGTGGGGAAGAGGAGTCAGATGATGAGGTAAGTTGTTGTTTTTTTTTGAGGAGGAGGCGGCTGAAGAACAACCGCAGCAGGCATTGCAGAGGGCTTGTGCTGCTCAACTTTCCCGTGGTATTCTTTGTGGCTGGGGGGAGGAGGGGAACTTACCTGACACCACTGAGGAAGAGCAAGAGGAGATGGATAGTAGGTCTGCATCCAAATTTGTGTAGATGGTGGTTGAAAAAAAAGGTTGGATATCCGGGTTACCCGGATATCCAAAATCCGGATGTGCAGGGTTGAAGGGTGATGTCACAGCAAAACGGTATATAGGTACCACTGCCAGTAATCCTTCTCCCATGTACACACAGGCAAGGACAGGACGCTCCAGCAATCTCATGGTGATGTCGGACATGCGGACATTTTTTAGTCCAATGCCTCACCTTAGCCCTTCCGGATCCACCCTCCACCAACGCCTCGACCGGCAGGTAGCCGACTACCTGGCCTTAAGTTTGGATGTAGACACTATGAGCAGCGATGAACCCTTGGACTACTAGGTGCGCAGGCTTGACCTGTGGCCAGAGCTGTCACTATTTGCCATCCAACTTCTGTCTTGCCCTGCCTCAATCCTGTCAGAAAGGACCTTCAGCACAGCTGGAGGCATTGTCAGTAAGAAGAGAAGTTGTCTAGGTCGCTAACAAAACCAATAACAATTTTTTCTGGTGTGTGTACATACCTGCCTAATTTTTCTGACTGCACTGCAGCTGCAACAACAAAACAAAAAGCATGTACGTGTCAATTCCCCTTCATCATTGTTACCTTGCCACGGGCTTGCGTATCACAATGAAGCAATGACCGCCGGCTATATGAGTGTCTAGGGTCGGGCACACCCAAGATAATGTTGCTTCATTGTGGACAGACCAAATTTGATCAGCTGGACAGTCACTGTTGTTCTGTTATTGAGCTACCTCAGCCCGGCGACCACATGGGCTTGAAAACCGCTATCGCCTGCACTCTCACCATGGTGCGCACCAGTCCAGCACAGCCATCACTACACAAACAGCTGTTTGCGGTGCGTTACACAGTGAGTTTGGTGTGTCAGTGTGAAGCTGTACACTAATTACACTCCCTGATGATGTATACACATGCAAGATGTTTTAAAGCACTTTAGGCCTCCAATTTAGCATGCAATGTGATTTCTGCCCTTAAAACGCTGCTGTGCATAAAATCCGGATTTTTCCCCGGGACTTTTGACATGTATCCCTCTCCGCCATGCCCCCCTCCAGGTGTTAGGCCCCTTGAAACATCTTTTCCATCACTTTTCTGGCCAGCATAAATGTTTACACAGTGCACTAGTGCACTGTCACTGCTCTGGACCCCAAAATCAACATGTAACACAATAAGGGAGCGCAGGTAAGCCCTGGAGCTCTCACCACCAGGAACTTGCCCCCACTACTCCTTCAACTTACCACACACACAAAAGAAATGCTCACTCCCTGACAGCACTCTGCCACTTATATATATAGTCTGCAGACTGCCTGTCAGCCAATAAGAAGTGCAAATACATTACACCTAGTCTGCAGTACTTAATTAAGCGGAGGCTGAGCAATTCAACGATTGGCTGAATTGCTCAGCCTCTGCTTAATTAAGTACTGCAGACTAGGTGTAATGTAGGGAGTGAGCATTTCTTTGTGTGTGTGGTAAGTTGAAGGAGTAGTGGGGGCAAGTTCCTGGTGGTGGGAGCTCCAGGGCTTGTCTGCGCTCCCTTATTGTGTTACATGCTGGTTATGGGGTCCAGAGCAGTGGCAGTACTCGGGGCCCCTGCCTGTCATGTGCACTAGTGTTTGCATATTTTAAACCTTATTTGCAGCTCCTTATGCAGTTTAGTTAGGAGGGGGGCGGATGAGAGGCCGTTTCCTGCACGCTGGTGCCCCCTGCTGGTCATATAGCCTTTGTCTATATGCAACTGAAGCCCTCTCCAATGATTGGCTGAATTGCTTAGTCTCTGCTTAATTAACCCCCTTGCCGTTCCAATTATGTCGGCAAAGGGGCGGCGCAGCACTTTTTTTAAAAAAAATTTTTTTTAAATCATGTAGCTACTAGCTAGCCTAGCGCTAAATCAAAACGGGATTTCCTGCTTGGATTCCCCTGTCACCATGGCGACGACCGCGATGACGTCACCGGCGTCATGGACGTCGGGACGTCAGAGGGAGTCCCGATCCACCCCTCAGCGCTGCCTGGCTCTGGTTGGCCAGGATGCGCAAGGGGTCTGGGGGGGGGGGGGGCGCGGCGGGTAGCAGCAGCGATCGCGTACTACACGTAGCTAGCAAAGTGCTAGCTGCGTTTAGAAATAATAATTGCGAAAATCAGAGCAATCCTCCTGCGCAGGTTACCCCGAGCTCAGCTCGGGATAACCGGCAAGGAGGTTAAGTACTGCAGACTAAGTGTAATGTATTTGCACTTATTGGCTGACGGGCAGTCTGCAGACTATATATAAGTGGCAGAGTGCTGTCAGGGAGTGAGCATTTCTTTTGTGTGTACAGCATACATGTTTGTAATTTTCAAACTTCGCCTCCCCATTAAAGTCTATTGCGGTTTGCGAAGTTTGCGCAAATCCAAACTTTTGCAGAAGTTCGCATTCGAGGTTCGCGAACCTAAAATCAGAGGTTCGAGCCATCTCTAATTGTTACGTCATGAAGACATGCTGGGAGATGGAGGAAGATAGGCATGCACAGTGACCAGTCAAGCAAGGCTTCAGTTCCCGGTAACCAGCCAAGAAAGCCTTCAGCTCCCAGTGACCATCCAAAAAAGCCTTCACCCTCCAGTTGCAAGCATCCTTCCTCATTGCCAGCTATAACTAGTGTTTCACAGTATCAAATGGGGCCCACCAGCCGATTTACAGGGGGTCTGAATTGAGGCTGGGCTGAAGAATATCCACCGCTTTCCACTCTTGCATTTTCTGCATTGCTGGGCAGCACCCAGGCTTCCATCCGACAGCTATGGGGTAACGAAAATGCCCTCCAAAAGCACCACAAGCCAAGAAACTTAATGTGACTACTGAATTACATGATTGGTTGATCTGCTGCTTTACACCTGCAGACTAGTGGGCATGCCTGCCTGCCTTCCCTCATCTGTTACCCTGTGCTAGCTCCCTAATACTACATGCTCAATCAATGCCATTCATAAAAGAAAAGCTTCCACTGCCCTGCAAGAACATGTGATAAAGAATGTGTTTCTGTCACTGCAACACTGTTTGTTGTTGCTGAGTGTACCGGGTCACACACCCAAGGTCAAGCAAGCACTGGCCTATGTTTGGTATATTTCATGTTCAGGTCACTGGGTACCTTTAGTGGTACTTGCGGGAGAAGATTCAAGATTAGCATCAGATTTTTTTTTATGATTAAAACTTGCCTGAGATTTGAACACCTGTGTCATTTTGTCTTTGACCTCTTCTCCTTGAACCACTTCACAGGGACATGGCCACCACCCCAACCACCACAAGCATTTGTGTTCTACAAATAGCTGAAATCATACAGGTATGCACAAGTTAGTGTCTTTTTCTACTAATAGATTACATTTTGCATACCTTTTTCCAGTATGCAAATTTTTGTGGTTTTATGAGAATTTTAATGCAAATTTTCATACATGTCTGACAATTACCGTATTACTTGGGAAACCAATGCATGGGGCAGAAATGTGCAGCATGCAAATCATATTTTTTTCTGCATCCCACCGCATGTAAAAATTCACATTCAATGTAAATGACTTTACTGACATTAGTTTCTTTTAGAATGCAAAAATTTGCATTGCAAATTCGTACTTAGTGGAAATGGACCCATAAACCATGCAATGCTGCCATAAATCTTGCCTGCCATGAAGACTGCAGCTACAGAGCCCAACAAATTTCGACAGCCCTGCAGGTCCAGGCATACTCATGGCAAACCCCCACACAACTTCCATAAAGGCAAGGTTGCCTGTGACAATTCGGCTAATCCACAGACAAGTCTGCATCTTCATAAACTCACATGCACAATACCCTGACCAGCCCATATCATGAACCTCATATCACAACATTTCCTAGCCATGTATCCAGCATTGTATCCAGCATTGTACCCGCTAGTATAAAATGCCAGGAATCTCATTGTTTACCCTTTCCTAATTACCTGCCTACTGGAACATATGCCGATGGAGCAGATGGGATTACAGGAGTAATAGAAGACATTCTCCCAGCATAATTTCCAAAACCATAGAAAAGGGGTTTTCCAAAGAAAGAGAAAAGCATAAGGTCCATTCTTCATAATCTCAGTGTGGTGTCTCCATCCCTGCTGGGTCACAGACAGAGGAAAAAGAGGATGTAGAAGATGAAGACTAGACGTTATGGGCCAAGGAGGAAGAGGAGGAGGAGGGGGAGGAGGAATATTTCATCCATCACCATCTAGCCTCCAGATCAGGGGTCTCAAACTCAATTTACCTGGGGGCCGCAGGAGGCAAAGTCAGGATGAGGCTGGGTCGCATAAGGAATTTCACAATCGCGGCGCATCGCCCCCTCTGCCCGCACCTCTCACTTTTCCTTCACATAGAGAGGCGGGGAGAGGCGGCGATCCGTGCGGCGATTGACGTCAGGAGGGGCAGAGCTGAAGCTGAAAGCTCTGCCCCTTCCAGGAAATGCCGGCGGATTGCCCCCGGGCGATTTGGGGGCTCTGCAGCCCTCGTTTAGCGGCGGGGATGTGGCAGATTACTTGGGAGCACTGAAGCGAACTATAAGGAAGCTTTTGCCGGCAAGGACCACAAAATATTGTATCGAAGGCCGCAAATGGCCCGCGGGCCGCGAGTTTGAGACCCCTGCTCTAGATGGAAGGAAAAGTCAGAGGACTCTGTGGTGCTTCCCAGCCAACAAGAAACTAGATCTTGATCATCTTCTTCAGCAGTGAGCAGTTTTATATACAATAGCCTCCATGAAAAACGTTATTCTCTGCTAACAA
Source organism: Hyperolius riggenbachi (assembly GCF_040937935.1). Lineage (NCBI taxonomy): Eukaryota > Metazoa > Chordata > Amphibia > Anura > Hyperoliidae > Hyperolius > Hyperolius riggenbachi. The sequence goes on from NC_090655.1 coordinate 155,257,413, forward strand.
TGTCGTGTAAATCAATAGGAAGGTACAAATAAGTGGAGGAGAGTGCATAACAATGTTACACAACACACTTATTAACTTTCAAATAGAAAAAATACAAACTTTATTAGTATAATGTAATCATATTAAAAAGTTACTGGTCCCTTAGAACCCATCCCTCCTGCCCTACCAGAACACCCCACAATACCCAATATAATGTAGGATCCGTTCAACTAATGAACAAAGAAAGTCAATGGGTGGCAGCCATCCTATCATAAACATATGCAGCTCCAAAGAAAGCCCTGAAATGGACTATAGTCCCATAGCATATATATGCAATTGCACAAGAATGTAGGATTGCATTTATTCCATATATGGGTGATATCAGACCGAAATGCAGTCAAAAAGTAGGAGATGCAAGTCTAGTAGAAGTACAAACAAGTGCATGCAGCACATGTATATATGAGCAAATAGAGTTGCAGTAAGCAAGCAATGTTGCAGCCAAGTTGGTCACCGTTCATCAAACAATCAGGCCAAATTAAAATATATATTTCAACAAAATTGGCAGAAAAGCAGGTAAGCCAATGCAGTATATGAGCATCAAGCAGCGAAGGCATGTAGATGAGTGATGTAAAGCCAAACTGCAGCCAGTGATATCACAGTTCAATCAATAGAATGATCTCTTGTGCAGCATTATAACATCATCAGAATGATAGAAAGCTTCAGGCTCAGACCAGCATAATCATTCCAGAAACTGTCAGTAGCAGCATATATGCAGATATTTGTCGTATCAGACAAGCTCATACAGCAATTTCCAGCCTGAGTCCAAATATCAAAAGCCCACTCTGTATTGGTAGATAGCTTGAATTTGAATGCTCATCATGACAGCACTTGCTAGATTCACCGGATCCACATCATGCAAAATGTCTATGCAGGGTACTGGTATCCATCGTGGGTGAGCCAATGAAAGCAGTATAGAAGTCCGACAGGGTGGCAAAAAGGCTGTGAGGTGTATGGGCAGCAGAGGCCGCAGTTAGATGAGTCCCAGAAACGCAAGGCCACGTGTAGCCTTGAAATGTTTTGCTAGCGTCTGCTAGCTTCCTCGAAAGGTGTGGCTTGCTTGCCCGAATCAATGTCGGGCTAAAAAACCCATCAGCCGCATGCTCATTAGGCAGAGTGCGGACGGCCACAACCCCCCCCCCCTCGAAGCCACGCAGCACTGCCCCCCCGCCTCGCCCGCGTCACTCCGCCACCACTCCCCCCCCACCCGGCCAACAGTCAATAGGCGGACGGTCAAGGAGGAAGCACGAAGGCAAAGCGTGCAGGCTAACCAGCGCCATGCATGCTGCACATCATCCCCATGGTAACATGCCACGGATCTGAGGCAGCGAGCAGGCACATAAAGTGGGGAGCGAGCGAACGGGGCCACGGAGGGGAAGAGCCGCCCCTAGTCCACCCAGATTAATATTAAAAACACTGCTGCTCAATTCAATAAACATTCACAAACCGTGCATAAATGATTTATATGGTAACAATAATTATATGAATGTAAAGGGCACACAATATATTAATTATACATAAATGGAGGTACCATGTATTGCTCCACCACAATATCCCATATTATTATCATGAGATATAAATGCAAAAAGTATATACGAATATAATGCCCCTAGTTTAGATAGGGCCACACTACAGGGAACACATCCAACACACAGACGCCAGAACCGTCAGCAAAGTCAGGACACCAGGAATGGGGTTATTTAGGTAGGCAGAAAGATGCAAAGCCTTCCATCTCATTGAGGCCGGGGGAGTGCTGGCTCGCAAATTAAAGATCCACCGACATTACTTTTGTTGTAACAATCAATCAGGATTACCACCCCAGCAGTGAATCCTGTCGAGACTTACCACCTTTAGACCCCTTTCGTCACATCCGTGACATTCTTTGAAATGCATGCCCACTGGGGAAGTAGAGTTGACACTCCTAATACTCTGTATATGTTCCAACACCGGTTCTCTCAACTCACGTGTATTTTTCCCCACATGAAATGCCCTACAGGTACATAGTAGAAGGTACACTATAAATTTAGTAGCACAATTCACATAGTGTGACAGATTCCATACTTCCCCACTGGGTAAGGTCACAGATCGAATAACATGCATATATCTACAAAATTTATATCCACTGCAAGTATACGTGCCCAAAACTCGGAAATGGCATCTAGTAGTATCTCTATCTTCAAAATGTCCACTCACTAAAGAATCTCTCAGAGAGGGAGCTCTCCTAAAGATGACATTGGGACTGGGAGAGGAATGTAAGAATTAAACTGGTAATCATTTTGTAACATATACCAGTATTTATCCAGGATCTTTGAAATCTCTCTGTGTTCAGTACAAAAACGAGTACAAAAATGAATCATCTTTTCATTTGTGTTTTATGGACGATTAGGATTAAGCAATTGATCCCTCTCACTGTCAAAGGCTCTTTTATAGGCTCTTCGTAGATTCTTATTCTCATATCCACACACTTTAAAACATGCTATCCACATACTTTAAAACATGCACGCAGGTCTGCTGCCTCTCTCACAAAGGTCGAGTGATTATAACAATTCCGACGTACCCTAAGATATTGGCCCACAGGAATACTCTTAATCATTTGATGGGAATGGAAACTATCTGCTCTGAGTAGGGCATTGGTTGAAGTGGCTTTTCTATAAAGGCTGGTAGTTATAGCACCCAACTCATCCATGTCAACATAAAGATGCAGAAATGAAATCCTGTTATGACATTCCATGGTGAATTTTAGGTTTCGATTATTGACGTTGATGCAGTCTAAAAACGATCTTAAATCATCCAGGCACCCAGTCCACAGCATGAAGATGTCATCTATGTACCTGTGCCAGACAAATTTGGCACAGGTACACAGAGAGACCCTCATCTGCGAACAGCTCACGCTCCCACTCCCCCAGGTACAGGTTGGCATACGAAGGGGCGCAAGTTGTCCCCATCGCCGCCCCCTGCACCTGGAGGTAGTGATCACCATTAACAATGTCGCATGGCTTTGGGGATCCCATCTGCTGTATACTGGCATTTCTCCCATGCTGGCCTCAACATTATATAAAATGCCAGGGGTGCTCATCCGGATTCCGGATATCTGAACTTTTTTCCGCGTTCTGGATCGGATTCCAGATAGTTGGGCCAAAATCTGGATAGCTCTATGCGAATATTTTGCCGCATGCCGGATATCCACGGATATCATGCGGATATCCGGATCCGGGTACTGTTACCATGAAGATGACGTACATGACGTCATTCAGCCAATCAGAGGGCTCCCAGCCTAAGCCCAAGCAACCAATCACAGAGGGGAACCTTGGCCAGTCCCTCCTGTATATAAAGAGGTGGCCATGATGAGAATCTCGTCCTTGCTTGACTGCCACTGAGAGAGACACTCCAGCATGTTTGGCTGAAGCAAGTGCATTACTGTGTTAAACCCAGCGTTTTTACACCTTACCACCTGTGCAATAACACTGATTGTTGTTTAGCTAGTAGTAGTGTGTTTTATTGTGATTGTAGTTAGTGTGTGTGTCTGTGAGCTGTGACCGTTTTTGCTGTCTGTGAGCTGTAACAGTCTCTGCTGCAGCTTGCAGCAGCTCTGCTAGTTAGGTGTCTGTGTCTGTGTGTGTGCTGTTTGTGCACATAGGCCAGGCCTGGGCTATTGCCTTGCCTTAGCTACACAGTATAGTTTAGGGCATAGGGATTTATTGTGTAGTTATTTAGTACTGCAGTGTTGTACAGTAGTACTGTGTGTGTGCCAGATTACTGCATTTCTTCTGTGCTGCTGACTCTGAGTGTCAGTGTGTGTGACAGACCGTCTGTCAGTGTGCACACTGTGTTCTACTCTACTGTGCCTCTCCGTGCAGATACATTCAAGTCCAACGCCAGTTAACCCAATTTGAATAATGTGCAAGTACCCCACATCCATCTGGTGACATCATCATCACACACAAACTTGTACTATGTCTGCTGGCACTGGCACCCGAGGGAAGGCCATCAAGGCCAAGAAGAGAGGGAACATTGCTGGCACCGTCACCTCCAGCAGCTCTGCCGCACCAGTGTCCATTCCACCACTAGCCGATGGCCGTGGTCGCCCAGCTGATAGGGGGAGTCACTCTGCAGATGCACAGCAGCGTGTAGCGGACATTTTTCAGCAGGGTAGGTGCCGCAAATTGGAGGAGAAAGATGCAGAGCCTGTGATGCAGCTGATGGTGGATGACGAGCAGGCCACCACCACCTCTACAACACACACCTCCACCCCCACCACCACTCCTGTTCGCAGGAGCAGCAGCAGCCGCCCAGCAGCGCATGGGCACTCGTCGGTCATCATGTCGACCCCAGCGAGCAGCCTAAGCTCAGTCAGCGCGCTCTGTAGTCCAGAGTCAAAGAGCGCAATGAGGGCTACCACTGACATTCTGGCCACAATGAGGTTAGCGGAGGAGTCACAGATGTTGACAGTTATTGTTGGGGGGGGATTCCTTGCCTGTGGTGTCCGCAGAAGAGGAGATTGGGGGGTCATCAACATCCAAGCAATTGTTTGAGTAGAGGGAGTATGATGATGATAATAATGATGACATCTTGCAGGACCGTTACTACCAACCACAGGAGGGGGATGTTGGCTCTGAGTCTGAGGAGGAGGATACATCCGCGGGTCTGGCACGGAGGATCAGCATCTCTGACATTGGCAGGAGCAGCAGTGGGCATGGAATGCTGGACCCACAGCCTGCTACTTCATCTTCTGCCGCTATCTCCAGCCGCACCACTCAACCCCAGGCCCCAACCACTGCAGGCCAAAAGAAAGCAGCAGCCCATTCAGGGTGTAAGGGCAAATTACAATCCCCAATCTGGCATTTTTTTAATCTGCCCTCAGTGGACAGCAAGTTCGTGACTTGTAACGTGTGCCAGGTGAAGCTGAGCAGAGGTTACAACCCCTCCAACTATGGCACCTCCAGCTTCATCAACCACCTGGTCAACAAACATCTTCACGAGCATGAGAAGTTTAAGAGGCTGAAGGAAGCTGGCCCTGGCAGTGTTCCGACCAAAAGCATCAACAGAACCCCCTTTGCCAGTGCCACTCCTGCCAACACTGAGGCCTGTTCAGGCAGCCAGTCCTCAGCGGTCTCCTCTGCTCCCTCCTCCTCTTCCCGTGCAACCAAGAAATGCCAACAGACCCTGCTGAGCGAGTCCTTTGTGGTCAGGGCTCAGCCTCCCAGCAGCCGTCGCATCCGCCGCAGCTGAATGGCCTGCTTGCATGGTCATGTCTTCCCAGCTCCTCCCGTACTCCTTTGTGCAGGAGGGGAGCGACATGCATGCACTCCTGCAGAGTGCAGCACCGGATTGGCCAATACCAAGCCTGTACTACTTCTCACGCACGGCCATCCCAGCACTGCACCGCTTCGCAATGGCCAACGTGGAGCATGAGCTGGATCATGCGGTGGGTCAGCGGGTCCATGTGACCATGGAATCCTGGAGCAGCAGGTTTGGGACAGGCCGCTATTTGTCCTTCATGGCGCACTGGATAAGTTTGGTGGAAGGGGGTGAGGAGGGGACAGCAGCATTGGCCACAACAGCAATCCAGTGGGTGGTGCCACTCCGCAGCAGGGACAGGGAAAGGTCAGCAGGTTCCTGTGGTCCGATTCCACCCTCCACCAAATGCCCCCGCCTCAGCAGCAGTGTGAAGGCCCGCCACTGCCAAGCGCTGCTGGAGATGGTCAGCCTGAGAAAGCACAGGCTGACGGCAGACCACATCTTGGAAAAACAACAAGAGCAGGAGAGGAGTTGACTGACCCCCAGAGGCCTCAGAGTCGGAGAGGTGGTGTCCGACAATGGGGCCAACCTTGTTGCTGCCATCCACCGGGGAGACCTCACCCACATCCCCTGTCTGGCCCACGTCATGAACCTGGTGGTGCAAAAATTTCTGAGCACCTACCAGGGGATGGACCCACTTTTGAAAGCGGCTTGTAAAACCATGGGTTATTTCCGCCACTCGGGCGGTGCCTCAGCGGCCCTGAAAGCCGTGCAGCTGGAGCTGAACCTCACATGGCACCGGCTCATTATTGATGTTGCAACACAATGGAACTCCACCCTGGCCATGATAGAGCGTCTGGTTGAACAGAGGCAGGCTGTCAACTGATACCTGGCCAGAGCCACCTCGGACGACACCGGGAACGGCACCACCCAGCTCCCGAACATCATCTTGAATGCAGAGTGGGAAAAAATGCAGCTAGTGTGCTTGGTGCTGGCACCCTTCCTGGAGGCCACCAACATGGTCAGCCGGGACCGTGCATTGCTATGTGAGTGGGTGACCATGGTGTGCATGCTGGAGAAGGCCCTCGATGCTCTGCTGATAGTGAGAGAGGCAGCCTTGATCCAGCAGGAGCAGCAGCTGCAGCCTTCACAGTCCAACTCTGTGCGTCAGGAGGAGGAGGTTGAGGACTTTGAGTTGGAGGACTTGGAGGAATTGGAGGTCCCTGACCTCGAAGATGAGGGGGCACAGCGGAGTGCAGCTGCAGTGGTGCGGGGGTGGAGAGAGCAGGGGGAGGCTCAGGAATCAGAGGGGCGGAGGACAGCACTGGGTGTGAAGACGAGTATGTTTCAGCAGAGATGGCACACCTCTTCCCTATGGCAGTACACATGCTGCAGTGCCTGCACAGTGACCCAAGAGTCAAGCAGATGCGTGCTTGGGAGGATATGTGGATCACCCTAATGCTGGACCCACGGTTGAAGGGGAAGCTGCATCAGTTCCTGCCTGCAGGAGGAGACCCTGTGCGCCGAATGAGTGACTTGCAGCGGTCCCTGGTTTAGTGCTTGGAGGAAGCCTTTCCCCAGACTTCCCACCCCCCTGCTGTCACAGTCCAGCCAGCACAGCAGCAAGTGCTTGGGTCCATCAGCAGCAGGCGCCCATCAAACCTGTTGTCTCTCACAAAGGCGCTGTACGCCACGCCGGTACAGCTGCCGACTGAGGAGGTGCCTGCAGCCAGAACCAGCACCTAACTCAGATGATGGCAGACTACATGGGGTCCTACAGCGGGCTTGACAGGAATGACAGCAAAACCCCTGTGGACCCCTTGGATTACTGGGTCAAGCACCTGGAAATTTGGAGCGAGCTGGCGCAGTACGCCCTGGAAGTCCTTGCTTGCCCCCCTTCCAGCGTGCTGTCCGAAAGGTGCTTCAGTGCAGCCGGTGGCGTGGTGACTGAAAAGCGCTCTCGTCTGTCCACCCAGTCTGTGGACAGACTGACTTTCCTGAAAATAAATCAGGCTTGGGTGGTTGGTGAAATCCTGGCCCCTGTTGTTGGCAAGAGGGAAAAATGAAGTGGCTGGAAATCACTATGCCTGCCTTACCACTCTTTACCACCACAACCTCCAGGCCCCATAAGCCTGGTTAAATTTTTTTTTAATGAGCCCTGGTACCACCACCAAGTGCCAAGGCGAACTATCTAAACACAATTGCTGTGTAATTTTTTGGGGAGGTGTCTGTGCTGTCCCAGTTGTGGGGAGGCCCCAACTGCGGCAGTATGACCGCTTCCTGAATCCTGCAACCTAGACTCCTGATGTTAATAATTGACTGTCCATCATCAATTAGTGTTCCCCTTTAACAATAATGATGTTACATGCCTCATTTACCCTTAAAAAAAAAATTAAAAGCAATTTAGAGGCCACTTCCGGTTTTCTATGCAGATATCCAAATAGGTCGGATATTTGCGGATAATGCGTTCGGATAACCGCATAAACGCGGATCGCAGAACGTTTGAATGCGGATATCCGAATCGAATGCGGATATCTGGGTATCTGGATCAATTCGGATTTTGAAAAGGGGTATCCGAGCAACCCTGGCTCCTACTAATCAATGGGCCTGATTCATCAAGCCACGCTGCTAAGCTCACCGTCGCTACTATGTTAATTTAGATAGTTCCTTACATAGCAGCTTTGTAAGGGAGACAAAGCGGGCTCGCCTTCACCTTAGCAGCACAGTTTGATGAATCAGGCCCATAACATTCAAAATTAGACAGCTGTGCAGGTTTTCCACAAATAAGAATACATACCAGAATATTGCCCGTTTGACTTTAGTGAGATTTGTTCCCTTCTCCCTCCCGAATAACCACCGGAGCTACGGCCAGAGAGGGATGAGACGCCAGGAGCTTTCAACCACGAGTTTTATGATACATGCGCATGTTTTAAAGATAATTGTAAATGCAATACTTTTTTACCTATTGGAGCTATTAAACGGTTTTATGCTATGTGGGCCCTGTTCTGAGTTTATTTAAGGTGCATCTGTTCAAGGCAGCCCAAGCCCTACGTGATATACAAGCTACATTGGCTGGTCTGTGAGGAGTCAGCAAATTTATCTGTTGAGCGCAACTGTGTGTCTTTGCTGGGATTAGAGGGGATCTGCACAGCAGTGGTGGATTACAGTATTGGTGTGTTGCACAGTGGTGATTCATGTGTTGAACCCTGAAGGTATCACACTATATGCTGTTTTATATCTTTTACCCTCACACATACCGGGATGGGACGCTGGGAGACACGAGACAGTTGAAGAGGATGTTCCATGATCGTGGATGGAAGTGAGCGTTTATTACTGTCTGTAGTTAGTCAGCAAATCACTCTGGTGAGCGCATTTGTTTATACTAAGTCGGTGGAGGAATTGCTTTGATGTGCAGTGATAACGCCTACAAGGAAGTTGCATAGAACTTTATAGTGTTGCAAGAGCACACAGCAGGACTGTATCACATGACATAGCGTTTCTTCTCATGCCCTAATTTTATGTTGCTTCCACTTTCATGTTAGGTTTCCATTGTATGAAGTGGGAGATTTTTATTGGACTTGTCAATAAGATTCATTATATGTGCAATAACTGTTGATCGCTTGTGTATAAAATTACATATTATTAAAATATACAAGATGTTCTGCACTGTGGAAAATCTCAGAGGACGTGGTCAGAAGACAATAGTGACACCTGTGCTGGCCAGGAGGATAGTGAGAGAGGTGAATAAGAATCCAAGGATCGCGGGGGGCGTGTCCGGAAGCCGATGCAGTCACACGCCTAAGCGAGGAGCTCCAGGGAGACGGCTGCTAAAAACTGATTTTTAGGCTGCTTCTTTACCTTATGAGATGGTGAAAGAAAAGGAGAAGCAGGCGAAACAACCCAGACGACAGCGAGACGCTTCCCCGGCCCCAACACAGCGTGAAATCCCGGAAATCTTTAAGGCCCAAAAAACCACCTCAGGCGTGGGGACAAGAAGCAAGATGGCGGCGGAGAGCGGGACCCAGCATATGGCGTCGCAAGGCCTAGGAGATGCTACACAGGCAGAGCAAAGACCAACACAACCCGCAGCAAAGGTACTGACGCTGGCCGATCTAAATGCGGTAGCCGGGGACCTGAAAAACGATTTTCAGTCGGCTGTAGCCTCACTCAGAGGTGACATTCAAGGCCTCACATCGAAGGTGGAGGCCATCTCTAACTCGGCCAAACAACAGGAAAAGGAGATTCAAGGCCTGAAAGTCCGCAATACAAAGCAAGATCGCCAGCTTCAACATGCCTTCCGCATTATAGAAGATCTGGATAACCGTGGGAGAAGGAATAATTTGAGGGTCCGGGGGATGCCTGAAACGGTTACATCAGCCCAGATAACGGAAGCACTCCAATCTCTCTTTAACAATCTCTTGGAGAGAGACATCGACACCACTATTGAATTTGTTCGTGCTCACAGAGCACTCAGGGCTCGTAATGGAGATTCTGATCTGCCCAGGGACATAATATGTTGCCTCAGTTCTTTTACTTTAAAAGAGGACATTGCAAAAGCGGCAAGAGAAAGGGAGAAGATCTTTTTCAATGACGCAGAAGTAATGATTTTCCAGGACCTGTCTCCTATTACTTTGCGGCAGAGGAGGGCCCTTAAGCCTTTATTACAGCTACTGAGGGAAAAAAAGCATGATTTACAAGTGGCGGTTCCCTTTCGGACTCAGTGTAACACATCAAGGATCTACTTATACCCTCCAAACACCTGAAGAGCTGGAAGACTTTTGTGCAGACCTAGAACTGTCAGTTCCGAAACTGGAGGAATGGAAGGTGGAATTTGGCCTAGCACCCCCGTGGGATAAAGCTGACACTTCAAAGCCGCAAAGAGAAAGAGCCAGGTTTAGACAAGGGCGCCGAGGAGGCAACACCAAAGCTTTACCTCAAAGAGCCGAGGAGACTCGCAGATCTTCGGAGGACTCCAGTGTAGATGCGATGTCTCAGGAAGAGGGCTGAGTATAATCATTCTCTGATCCAGGAGCGGACTTGGACCGCCGTGTTTGTTGTTTGCTTTTTACTTTTATGATGCTCATTTATTCTGTTATTGTTTTAGACACAATATGCTGTGAAGTACGGGACATTTAGTTGTTGCAGTTATTACAGTTATAGCTAAGTTAGAGATCTTTCTCTCCTTATACACTCATATGCTACTTAGTTTTGCTGGTGGGGCTTATCCCCCCTTTAAATTGTTCATACGTAGTATTATATCTGCTGATGTGTATGATGCTTGCTAGGATGCACTATGGTGTATAGGGATAGAGTGTTCTGGTATTAATATGCATAGGACTTAAACATGTGGAGAGGCAAAATAAGTAAGCACGGGGGGGGGGATGCTGGGGGGATTATTAGGAGAACTGAATATGTGAGCTGAAAGTCGGAGTCGGTTAGTATACGTTTAAATCTGCCGGCCTCATTCGATTGTGTGCAATTGGGTGGATATCCCGTCCTTCCTTAGATTTTTGCCTCCACACAAAATGTATAGCACTCCCCTGCTACGGTGTATGCATATTCTTTAGCATCATAGGCAGAAGTGAAACGCCTTTATATTATACTGCCTCTCCATGCTCTCCCATTGAAGCTTAGAAGCTCTATTTAGTTTCGGATAGTGCCAATGTCCCTTATAATGTTACCTCGTATACCTAAAACACTTGTTCTTTCTACTTTAGAAGTAGGCGTGTTTTTTGACTGCTTCGTATTCTCACTTCAGCGCCTCCTACCCAAGACAACTCACATTTGTGAGAGTGTCGCTGTTTACAGTACATACGTAGGGGACAATATAATCCCCTACTCTGTTTTTCAATTTCAGAACACACCCTCCCGTCCTGTGACGCATACCCTCCTCTTAGGAGCTAGAGACACCCCCTGTCACCGAGCCCCTCACCACTTTTAATTTCAGCCATTCCCCCCCTCCCACAGAATAAAGAGCCATGGTAGGTCAGCCCGCAAGGGCAAATATGGAGAAAGTTAACCTTTTATCCCTGAACGCACAGGGCCTAAACACACCACACAAAAGGAAGTGGATATTTGCAGAAGCAAACAGACTCAAGTGTGATATCTTATTGTTACAAGAGTCCCATTTTCCCAGGAACAACGCACCTACTTTTCAAAATAGGAGATTTCCGTTTGTCTATAATGCCACAGCTCCAACTGGGAAAATAAAAGGGGTATCTATTCTTATTTCAAGGAAAGTATCCTGGGTCCTGAAAGATAGCATGATGGATGATGACGGCAGATTTATTTTTCTTAAATGGACTTTGAATAATGTGCCAGTTACGATCGGCAATGTGTATGCTCCTAATACAGGTCAGGCAACGTTTGTGGCAGTCATAACGGACCACCTACTGACATTTGCTCAGGGTGTACTGATTCTGGGGGGGGGACTTTAATGTTGCTTTGAACCCACTTTTGGACACCTCAGATGGTAGATCATCTACACGATATAGAGTATTGAATAAGATTAAGCATAACCTGGCACTACTGCGCCTAATTGATACATGGAGAATTAGTCACTCTGATGAACAAGACTTCACGTTTTGGTCGGCGGTACATGATAAATCAACCAGAATTGACTACTTCTTCCTTACCCAACAAGATCTTCCTAAATTTGTAAATGCCAAAATAGACATGCGCACAAGGTCAGACCATGCGCCCATAACACTGACCCTAGCTATCGGGGAAAAGCATGAGAGGGATTTCATCTGGAGATTTCCTGCCCAAATTTTAACGGAACCAGGAATCCAACTTAACCCCCCTGGCGCTATGAAAAATTCCGCCAGGGGGCAGCGCAGCAGTTTTTTTTTCTTTTTAAATCATGTAGCGAGCCCAGGGCTCGCTACATGATAGCCGCTGCTCAGCGGCATCCCCCCAGCCCCGCCGATCGCCTCCGGCGATAGGCGATCAGGAAATCCCGTTCAAAGAACGGGATTTCCTGGAGGGCTTCCCCCGTCGCCATGGCGACGGGGCGGGATGACGTCACCGACGTCGGGACGTCATTGGGAGTCCCAAAGAACCCCTCGGCGCTGCCTGGCATCAGATAGCGGCGATCGGGCGGGGGCCGGCGGCGATCAGAGTGCTGGCGCAGCTAGCAAAGTGCTAGCTGCGTCCAGCAAAAAAAAAATTATGAAAATCGGCCCAGCAGGGCCTGAGCGGCACCCTCCGGCGGCTTACCCCGTGTCCAGCACGGGGTTACCGCTAAGGAGGTTAAATTAAAAGAAAACTTGGAAGCTTTTTTTGCAACCAATAAGACGCCAGATGTCAGTGGGTCCTCTGTATGGCTGGCACACAAATGCACAATGAGGGAAATCTTGCTTGGGGAACAATCCAGGTTATGGAAAGAAAAGAGGGCCAGAGTAGATACTCTCATGGAGGAATTATGCCATCTAGAACTACTCAATAAAAACAACACCTCGCAAAATCAAGTAGACAGATTGAAAGATATTCGTAACCAAATCAACAAAGCATTAGATAGAAGGTTCCAGTCGGAATTTATGCTTAGGACCGGAATCTTTTATGAATATGGCAACAAACCGGGCAAATATCTGGCTAGGGTGTTAAGGGAGAAGCAGATTGGGGGAGACATCAAAGCAATCAGAAACAAAGAAGGGTCAGTCTTGCAGAAAACATCCGAAATTGCGCAGAGGTTTGTGGAATTCTATTCTGAGCTGTACTCTCTGAAAACTACTCTAGATACTGAGGAGAATCCTCCCTCACGCACTCAGAAAATTCGTGAGTTTTTAAATAAGTCAGGTATGCCCAGAATTAATCCACAAACTTTGGAGGAATGGGGGGAAGATTTCCATGAGGATGAGATCCTAGCCGCAATTAAGTCAGTCAAACCAAATAAGAGCCCAGGACCGGATGGTTTCTCGGGCGCATAAAACAAGGCTTTTAAAAACATATTAGTCCCACATCTTACCGCTCTGTTCAACGAAGTTTCTGTAGACCACCCACTACGGAGGGAGATGCAATCAGCTCACATAACAATTATACCTAAAAAAGGGAAAGACGATACGCTATGCGCTAACTACAGACCCATTTAGTTGCTTAATGTGGACACTAAGCTTTTTAGCAAGGTGATCGCTAATCGATTGATGCAAGTAATCCCCTCCTTTATAGGAGGTGATCAGGTTGGTTTCGTGCCTGGCAGAGAGGCCAGGGACAACACCACTAAAGCTATCACCATGATAGAATACATGACAAAGCGAAATGTCGAGGGTCTTCTATCAGTTGATGCGGAGAAGGCCTTCGACAGAGTAGCATGGGATTACATAAGGGGGGTGTTACAATACATTAATGTGGGACCAACTATGCTATATAAAATCTTAGCGCTTTATGACTGCCCAACAGCTCAGATAAAAATCAACGGCTGCCTGTCCAGCTCTTTCCCCCTCTGTAATGGCACTCGCCAAGGATGCCCACTGTCACCTTTGATATTTATCTTGACACTGAAACCTTTTATCCGACTTATAAACATGCATGAGGGCATTCATGGGATTCAGGTGGGACACATCCATGTTAAAATTGCAGCTTTTGCTGATGATATACTGCTTTTTATATCTAACCCCAGAATTTCAATGACTGCCATAATAGATGCTTTCGATGATTATGGATATCTGTCCAATTTTAAAATGAATTTAACAAAATTGGAAATCCTTAATATTACAATTCCTGTAGCGCTAGCTACAGAACTAAAACAAACCTTACCATTCAAATGGAGTGATGACGTAATTACCTACCTGGGGGTAAAACTTTCTAGAGACATTGGATCGCTCTTTGGACTAAATTTTACACCTATACAAAATACAATTTTTGCAGATCTGAAACGGTGGGAGGGGCTAACCATGTCTTGGTTTGGGCGCATTGCAATAATTAAGATGAATGTACTGCCGCACATTCTGTATCTATTTCAGGCAATACCGATCCACATTCCCAAACAATATCTTCGAGGATTGCAAAGTAAGATAGGGCAATTTATATGGAACAATACAGTCCCCAGGATTAACAAACATATCCTCTCATTACCTAAACAGAGAGGAGGTGCAGCTTTACCCGACTTTGAGAAATACCATATGGCTTGTATACTTACTTGCAGGGACAGATCTAGACCAAGTTGCCCCAAGTTGCGCCTGGGGCAAGGTCAGGTTTTGGCGCCTAAACTGCCATTCCCCATCCAAATTTTGCCGCCTTTTTAAGAATTTAGCAAACTGCGCCTGGGGAAAGAGACCTGCTTGCCCCCCCCCCCCCCCCTAGATCCATCCCTGCTTACTAGAATTGTAGACTGGTCTTGCCATGGAAAAGACAAAATGTGGACCAGTATAGATGAACAGATTTTAGGTCAACCTGTCAGGAGCATCCCATGGATCCCGAACCCAGTTGCGAAACACATTACACGGGAATTTAGCCTGATACAGAATGCGCTGCAGACATTCCAAAGGGCATGTAAACTTTATAAAATGTCATCTACACTGAGCCCTCTCACCAGCCTGACTTTTAACAAGGACTTTGGCCCGGGAGTAAAGGGTCCATTTTTTAATGTAACCACTCCCAATACTGAATTTAAGGCATATCAATTTCGATCAGGGAATAGATTGGTAGACTCCTATATGGGAGAGAAGATACCTCCATGGCCTTACAGACAGATCTGCTCATACCTTACTAATGCTGCCCATAAGCGAGATCTAAATAGAGCCCTGACAGGCTTTGAGGAGATGTGTCAAAGAGGAGAGCAGGTGCCACATACGGTATCTTTAATGTACAAATGCATGGAAAATCTGAAACATGAAACTGCCCTACCATTCACTGATAGCTGGGAAAAATCATTGGAACAGGAGGGTGTTGAAGTAGATTGGGAAGATATCTTCAAACTTACCCATAAAAGCTCAGTAAACTCTTCCATCCAGGAAGCAAACTACAAGATATTAACTAGATGGCATAAAACCCCAGAGTCTTTACACAAAATCTTCCCGGATTACCCGACAAACTGCTGGTGATGTAATTACACCCCTGCAACGTATGATCACATTTGGTGGGACTGCCCCTGCATTGCCCCATATTGGAAGTTGGTCCACAAATGGTCCATTAAAATCTCTTCATTTCATATCCCACTCAACAAGCTAGCGATTCTCCTCCATCATAATGACCTAACAATTAAAACATATAAAAATTCTTTGCTGATACATCTCGTCAATGCAGCCAAGGTGTTAGTCCCAAGACATTGGAAGTCGGCTAGGGTACCTTCTTTAAAAGAATGGTTTCAGAAAGTAGACTATATCTATAATATGGAAGTGGAGCCCGTACTGAGGAATGCAGGACCTGGGGAGGGCGGACATGATGGGGTTAACTTGCCCCCAGCGGAGAAGGGGTTAACAGCTTGGCTGTTAGTCATAGGGGAGTGGTTCAAGGAGTGTGCAGCAATCTCACAAAAATGGACGTGGAGGCCCTGATCAGTAGGATCCGGCAAGAGGCGGCCACCAGGGGAGCTGACTGGATCTCTGGCCAGTTCAGCGCGCTGGACACTGCTCCAGCTCCGGCCGCGGCATCAGCGAGGGCTCGGCGTCCACCCGATCGCCTCAGTCCAGATGCCTCCCCCAGGGCTCAGCGCCAGAATGGGAGCCCCATCCGGGACCCTCCAGCCCCACCTGCGAAGCGCAAGAAGCACAGCGGCAAGCAGGGGGCTGGCAGGAATCCTCAGCAGCGGCGGAGCTCTTCCGGCAAGGCCCCTACACACACCTCCCCCAGGGCCCAGCCGGCGTCATCTAGTGCCTCTCCAGCGTCTGCTCCCAAGAAAGGGAGCAGGCCTGCTCAGCGCGGGAGCAACTCCAGGGCGGGTGCCTCCACCCGCAGTAAGACGGCGGCCACATCCGGGGGGCCGGCGCAGCCTTCTAGACCATCGTCCTCAGGCCAGGCCGGGCCTTCTACGGCTGCCACCTCTGGGCAGGCCTCTTCCTCCGGTCAGGCCGCACAGCCTGCTGTGCACGGCACAACGGCAGCTCACCCCGAGCTGGCTTCCGCCCCAATCATCCCCCCACGCATCTCAGGCAAAAAGGCTACCCAGAAGTCGAGAGGACACCGACCGGGAGAAGAAGGTTCCGGAAGCCCTCCTCGAGGAGTCGCCGGGGTTTCCCCCAGGCAGAGCTCTAGCTCCTCCTCGGAGGGTGAAGTTTCTGATGGTGACCACCCTGATGCCTCTGGAGCATCGGCTGGCCTGGGCTCAAGCTCGGTGCAGCCAGGTGAGATGTTAAACTTGCTTTTGGGTGGTAGTAGGGAAGGTTTAGGTTTAGATGCTGGTGTGGGATCTACTGTTGTGTCTGCTGCTGCTGTTTCCCCTCCTGCTAATGTACCCCCTCCTGCTTCTGCTTTGGCTTTGTTTAATACGCTGCTATTGGGCTTGCGAGAGGTGTTACAGGCCTCCTCGCCCGCCGCGGCAGCTGCACCTAGTCCGTTATCAGCGTGGGTGGGTTAAACTTGCTTTTGGGTGGTAGTAGGGAAGGTTTAGGTTTAGATGCTGGTGTGGGATCTACTGTTGTGTCTGCTGCTGCTGTTTCCCCTCCTGCTAATGTACCCCCTCCTGCTTCTGCTTTGGCTTTGTTTAATACGCTGCTATTGGGCTTGCGAGAGGTGTTACAGGCCTCCTCGCCCGCCGCGGCAGCTGCACCTAGTCCGTTATCAGCGTGGGTGGGTTCGCAGGGGCAGACAGTGGTAGCGCCTCCTGTTCCGGTATCGGCAACCCCTATGCCGATGGGGGGAATGGTTTTAACACATACGGCCCCTTCCCTTTCTAACTCTCCACCCACTAGTGTAGCATTGGTGTCTCCCCCTCCTCTCATGCCCGTCAGTGCGGTGGGGCAGGTGGTGGACCCGGCCCAGACTACTTCATCCCCTGCAGTGGTGGTACCAGTGCAGGGAGTTATATCCCCCTCCCCAGCAGCTGATCAGGTGAGAATGGCCGATTCGGCAAAAGGGGAGGTTTATCTGTGTTTTGAAGGGCCACTGGGGTTGCACTTAAAACCTGAAGTTAAGGAACGGATCTGGAGGGGAGATTACGTGGAGATTTTCTCGTTGCTTCCTCTAGAGAAGTTTAACTTGGATCGGGCAAAACCCGATGAGAGCAGGAAGGAGGAGGAGGAACGGCGACGCTATCGTTTGATTCCGCGTACGTTCCAAAACTGGCTGCAGGCTTTTTCTATTTTGGCGAGTGTTATAGGCGAACGGCACCCGGAGTGCTGCTCTGCGTTGTTCTGCTACCAGGAGGGTATCGGGAAGGCTTATCGGGCTTACGGCGGCAGTGCCTGGCTACGGTACGATGAGCAGTTCCGACAACGCAAGGCAGTTCGTCCTTCGGTTCGTTGGGATCACAAAGATATTATGCTTTGGATGGAACTGACAATGCCGTCGGGCCACAGTGGTCAGCCCTTTCAGAGCGGGGCCAGCGGTTCGGGTACATCCGGACAGCTGGCAGCAAAAAAGAAAGGGCTCTGCTGGCAGTTTAACGAGGGTTCATGCCGGTTTGGAAGCGCATGCCGCTTTAAACACGAGTGTACCTCCTGCGGCGGCAGCCATTCCGCTTCGAGATGTGGAAAATCAGGAAAAGGCCGTTCCTCCGACTCTTCGGGAAAGAGGGAAGACTCCGGTGAGGGTTCAAGAGATGGAGCGGTTCCTAAATAGATACCCAGATTTACCTGCCGCGACTCTGTTGCGACGTGGTTTTACGCACGGTTTTGTCATTCCTAGCTCTTGCCATACGGTGTCTGTCCCACCTTATCGCAATTTGAAGTCCGTTGCTCTTCGTCTAGAGATTATTTCACAGAAATTGGCTAAGGAAGTGGGGCTAGGGCGTATGGCAGGCCCTTTCAGCGCCCCCCCCATTAGATAATTTGGTAGTTTCTCCTCTGGGTTTGGTTCCAAAAAAGGAACCAAACGCGTTCCGGCTTATCCATCACCTTTCCTATCCCAAGGGAGCGTCGGTCAATGACGGAATAGACCCGGAACAATCATCTGTGGTTTACACGTCATTTGACGAGGCGGTCAATTGGGTGAGGCGCCTAGGCCAAGGTACATTGATGGCAAAGACAGACGTAGAGGCGGCGTTTCGGTTGTTACCGGTCCACCCCGAGAGTTTTCGCCTTTTGGGTTGTTTCTGGGAGGGCAGTTTCTATGTTGATCTGTGCCTTCCCATGGGCTGCTCCATCTCTTGCCATTATTTTGAGTCGTTTAGTAAGTTCCTCGAATGGGTGGTAAAGGACGTGTCAGGCCTAGGGTCAGTCATCCATTACTTGGATGACTTCCTGTTCCTGGGTCAAAAGGGTTCGTCACAATGTGGCTACCTATTGGCGACCATGCAACAGGTTTGCCATTCGTTTGGCATTCCGTTGGCAGAGGACAAGACAGAGGGCCCGCAGACAACCATCAAGTTTTTGGGCATTACCTTGGACTCGGTCGCCATGGAGTGTCGGTTACCGGAAGACAAAGTCGTGGATCTTCGGGACACGATAGCCGATGCTCTAAAAGGGCGTCAGATCACCTTGCGGGCATTGCAATCGCTGCTGGGCAAGCTGAACTTCGCATGCAGGATTATGCCAATGGGGCGTATATTCTGCAGGCGTCTGGCATCGGCAACGGCGGGGGTTTCAGCCCCGCACCATAGGATTCGGCTTCGGAAAGAATTGAGGGACGATTTGTTTATGTGGCTTTCCTTTCTGGCGGAATTTAACGGCCGCTCGGTTTGGATGGAAACAGGTATCACTACCTGCGACCTGGAGCTGTTCACGGACGCTTCAGGGTCATGTGGCTATGGGGCCTACTTTGCTGGCCAGTGGAGCGCAACTCCCTGGCCAGACAATTGGGTACAGGCAGGCTTCACGAAGAATCTATTGCTGCTAGAATTGTTTCCAATTGTGGTGGCAGTGGAGCTATGGGGTGGACAATTGAGGAACAAACGGATAAAATTCAATTGCGATAATCTGGGAGTAGTGATGGCAATCACTCGTGTGTCTGCTTCATCCCCGCCAGCTGTATGTTTGCTTCGGCAGTTGGTGTTGTCCTGCCTTCGTAACAACATGTATGTCTACGCTGCACATATCCCTGGAACGACTAATGATGTGGCTGATGCCCTCTCTCGTTTCCAGTGGGATCGATTCCGGCGAGAAGCTCCGGGAGCCGAACACTCGGGCCTGCAATGTCCGGAGCCCCTATGGAGGATTCCCTTCGGACAATAGAGGCGTGGATTCAGCGGTCGGTGGCGCTATCCACGTGGAACGGCTATTCGGCGGTTTGGTCACAATGGAATGCTTTGTTGAGACAAAGCGGCGCGGTGGCCTCGTCAGAGGACCGGCTTTGCCTGTTGTTCCATTTTATGGCAAGTAATGGAGCGGCGGGGGTTTCACCTTCGGCTTTAACCAAAAAAATTGCGGCTCTTGCATTTTTGTTTAAAATGCAAGGAGTTCCGGATGCTACAAAAGACCCGCGAGTACGCATGGCCCTAAAAGGTTATCGGGCTCAGGCCGTGAGGCGCGACGTGCGCCGGCCCGTGTCTTTTGTACTATTGTCTAGCATGTGTGTGCGGATACCTGAGGTTTGTTTTTCAATGTACGAGTCTCGCTTGTTTGTGGCTGCTTTCTCCCTTGCTTTCTTTGGGGCTTTTAGAATAGGAGAGTTAGTTAGCTCGAGCAAATCAAAACCAGGGGGTTTATTACAAGGTGATGTGTCAGTGTCAGAAGAGTCAGTGTTGATACACTTGCGCAGGTCGAAAACAGATCAGCTCGGTAAGGGCAGAGTGATTAACCTTTTTTCGGTACAGGGGTCACCTTTTTGCCCGTTAGAATCGGTTAGGAATTTTTTGGAAGTTAGGCCAAAAGGGGGAATTGTCTTTCTTTGTCATGAGGATGAGTCCCCATTGTCACGTTTTCAATTTGTGGCGGTTTTCCGGAAACTGCTTCGGCTCCTCGGGCACGACCCTCTCAGCTTTGCATCCCATTCCTTCCGGATTGGGGCTGCGACTGAAGCTGCCAGGTGGGGCCTTAGCAACTCCTGGATTAAAAAGATCGGTCGCTGGGAATCAGCTCGTTTTCTTTCTTATGTTCGGCCCCACCTTTTATGAATATGTGATGTTGTTTTTTCTGTTGCTTTACTTCCTACTGGATGTTGTATTTGTTATGTGTCTCAGATGCCCTGCCGTGCCTGGTTTGGATCCTTGGCCACTCATACGTGGCCTGGGGAGCTCGGCGTGCGGGAGCAAGGCCTGAGGGCCGGCAGCTGGGCATACCACGAGCACAGGCACGTGTGCGTTGGATCGGGTTCCCTGGTATGGTATGGGCCAGGGTGGTCCCAGAGGTTCACCGCTTTGCCAGGCTTGATCGCCCCCCGGACATATTAGTTATTCATGCGGGCGGCAACGATCTGGCCTCATACTCCACAAGGCGTATCATAAGAGACATCAAATTTGATTTCTTGCGCTTGCGAACCAGTTTTCCGTCTACAATAGTAGTTTGGTCTGAGGTGGTGGGCAGACAAAAATGGAGACAAGCTAGGTCAGTGGATAGGGTGAACAGGGCACGCAAAAAGCTCAATAGAGAGGTGTCCAGGTTTGTGGTCCGTAATGGGGGGGTAGCTGTGCGGCATGTGGACCTGGAACTGGATACTTCCAGATTCCTAAGGATGGATGGTGTCCACCTGAACGCGGTGGGCATGGATCTTTGGACTTTGGCACTCAGCGAAGGAATCCAGAGGGCCCTTAGGTTGTGGTGGGCCGCGCAGGCATGAGGTTTCCTGCCGGCTCGGTGTGGAGGGGGTCTGGTATCCGGAGGTGGTCAAGAGCTGGTTGGTGAGGTGTTCGCCTTGGTGCGCTCACCTACGAAGAAATGCAACGCTTAAGAGACTGCTATGTTGGGCGGAAGGCAGCTGTCCCCGAGCTGGAGCTCGCGGCTGGGGGCTAGTGTTAGGAGCTGCTTTCCTTCAGTTTAATTGGTTCATTCGTTTTGGTCCTCCGGATCCCTTCCCCATTTAACTTTTGCACTATTGTTAATTTGTTCAATAAAGACTAAGGGCTGCTCTGGCCTTTTATTCCCACGTTATACTGGAGTCAAGTGTGTTTTTGCTATGAAAGATGGTGTGGGGATATAGGGGGTGCAGGGTGAGGTAAAATTTAAGGTGGGAGGCTAATAGTGTATGCCCTCATCAAGAACTCAGAGCGGTGAAATTGGACAGATCCCACAAATTTTATATAACATGGGCACAATGGATTGATTTTAAAGACACCGACGAATACAAGACCCTGATGTCAGGGAACGGAGTTGGTTTGTGAGAGATATAAGGTAGAGGAGTTAACTGCATGCCTAATTTTGAAAGGTTTATGAATATAGGAAAAACTGTGGTACTTGAGTGGGGTATACAGGCGAAGTAATTTTGATCCCTTTGTAGGAGGCTCAGACCTTTTAGGTCATCTAGGTGGAGGAGGGGGGTTGGAGGAGTTATGGGAGGAGTGTGATATCTGAATGCTGATTTTCCGATAAATTAGAGTCGCCTTCCTAGCTCTGGATAAGGCGTATCTCTGTGGCAACGTGTGCAATAATGACAATAAATATAGATCGTATTACAAAAAGCTTTGACAAAACACAAAATATATGCTATACTATAAGGTGTATGACTAGACATTCCTGCTTAGTTTTATCAGAAGCTGACTTTATATTATTATGTTGCTTTTATTAGAGCTTGGAAACCTACCTGTTAACTTTTACTTGAACCGCATCATTTGTACTGTTTACTAACTCTTTCTAATAAAACTCTTTTGAAAGAAAAAAAAAAAAAAGAATCCAAGGATCGCCACCAAGGCCATCCTGCTGAATCGGGGCTCTACAGGTGGCAATGTCTCAAGGCAGACAATCCAATGGACACTACACACTGCTGTGTTCCACAAATGCAGATAAAGGAGGACGCCGCTTCTCCAACTAAGGCACACAAAAGCTCACTGGCCTTTGCAAATGATCATCTGGACAAAGAACAAGACTTCTGGTTTTCTGTGAAAAAAAAATTGAATTGTTTGGTCACAATGACGTTTCCTTCATTTGGTGTAAAAAAGGAGAAGCATTCAACCCAAAGAACACCATCCCCATTGTCAAACA
The DNA here is from genome assembly GCF_040937935.1 of Hyperolius riggenbachi. Classification (NCBI taxonomy): domain Eukaryota; kingdom Metazoa; phylum Chordata; class Amphibia; order Anura; family Hyperoliidae; genus Hyperolius; species Hyperolius riggenbachi. Next base: position 155,279,852 of record NC_090655.1, read on the forward strand.
TGGTGGTAGGAACCTAATGCTTTGGGGTTGTTTTTTCAGCCAATGGTCCAGGGAATCTAATCACAGTAAATGGCACCATGAAAAAAAAGAGTAATACATGAGTATTTTCAACAAAAATACTAGGAAGTCTGCAGAGAAACTTGGCCTTGGCCACCAATGGACATTTCAGCATGACTATGACCCAAAACACACAGCAAAAGTGGTGAAGAAATGGTTAGCAGACAACATTAACATTTTGAAGTCCTGACTTGAATCCGATTCAGAATCTGTGGAGGAAGCTAACAATCAGGGTGATGGCAAGAAGACCCTCCAACCTAAAAGATTTGGACACATTTTTAAAGATGAATGGGCAAAAATACCTGTAGAGACATGCAAAAAGTTGGTCTGCAATTATATTAAGTATTTGATTGCTGTAATAGCTAATAAAGGCTTTTTTTTATTGATTATTGAGAAGGGCATGAATAATTTTGGACTGCTAACTTTTTGCTCAAATGTACATAAAAGCTGAGAAATAGTTTTTTTCCCTAAAATAATTACTCCTGTACATTGTACATAATCTTATCTTTTGGGAGACACTGTCATTTCCCGTCAAAAAATTACTTGCTCGTTGAATTAAAGTTACTTTAAGTCAAAATTTCCCGGGGTATGAATAATTATGTATATGTTATGTAAATATATATATATATATATATATATATATATATATATATATATTCTATTTTTTTTTTTTTTGATTTATAAATTGCCAGCAAATGGTATACACCGATATACAAAATACAGAATTGGTGACAAAATACAGAATCGATCCACTATACAGAATTGTTAATTATCAACGGTGACAGTGACAAGGGTAACGTGACTGGTAAAACGTATAATGAATTCTAAGACACAAAAGGAGGTGAGAGCCCTGCCCTTGCAAGCTTCCAATCTAAATATATATACTGTATATAAATATATATATAAATATATATATATATATATATATATATATATATATAAATATATATACACATACATACATATATATATATATACATACATATACATACATATATATATATATATATATATATATATATATATACATGCATACATACATACATATATATATATATATATATATATATATATATATACAGTATATATACACACACACATATAATTGATTCCAATAGTGGCATTTTTAGTTTCATTTAAACGAAGATATAGTTAGTCTTTTCACTGCCTTATCTCTATGACTTTCTTAGGTTGTCTTAGACCTCAATAATTCACATGATAGCAGGTGCTGATGCTATTTTGGAGGAGGATATTCAATTTTTAATTGGAGCTAGTGACCTAGCACAGGAGAGATTATTTTTCTTCCATAG